>NC_142068.1:43031818-43333863 GCF_059756535.1 Pantherophis guttatus
CACAAAAGTAGAGAAGGCTCTCCTCCTGGACACAGTCAGCTAAATTCCCTGGCCAATGGGGCCCACAGCATGTCTCCTTTGCCAGCACAGGTGGGGCGGGCCAATCCCAGTGGGATGAGAAGGTCCCTCAAGCATCCTGGTCCCATGCCACGAAGGGCTTTGTTTTATTTTATTTTAAGCTTATTTCTCTTAATATGTCATTTGTTTGGCCTAGCTAATGAGGCCTAGGGAATGAAGGTGGATTAAGAACTCTTCCAGAAAACTGACTAATCTGATTAATTGTTATAGGAGGAGGACATGGTGGAAATTGGAGCCAAATACTGTTATATCAAGTTTGGAGAGTCCATCCAAAATGAGTTGGTTCAAAGTATTCTCCAAGAATGTATCCCAGCAAAGCTACTAAGATCCAAATCCCAAGAGAAGTGGGTGAACCTCATCACATATGCTCACGCTAAAGTATGAACATCCAAATGATGTAGGATTTGACATTAATATTAGCTTCTATTTCTACTACAGCTGTGAAGTCAAGTATGAATGGAATGCCTAAACTCATTTCCATTGTAATTTTTTATCTGTAACTTGATGATTAAACAATAAATATGTGAAGATTGTCAGATGTACTTGAAGGCCTTTGTGCAATGTATACTGTATTTAAGAAAGAAATACCCACTGAACTGCAATATATTTCTTGTATGTTGTAGGCGACTTACACACAGGACCAGATTTCCCCTCAGTGTGTAAAGGAGCAGCTGGTAGACTTTGCCCGTGATCAGTGGCCTCTGCTCTTTTCTAGATTCTTTGAAGTTACTAAATTTTCAGGTACTGTGATGGCAACATACTTTGTATAGGGGGGGTATAGTGAGAAGTTGAGAAAGTCTAATATTTATTTTGTGTTTGCAGGGCCCAGTCTGCCAAAGAAACATTTCATTGTGGCAATTAATTGGAAAGGTATATGTTTCCTAGATGACACTGAAAGAAGACTTCTAGACTTGTCTTTTCCAGAAATTACTGGCATCCATACCAACAGGTACTGTTATTGGACATGCTGGACTGGAAAGAGCTCTTTGTCAATATATAGGAAAAATGATGTTCACCTGCTATTATATCATTGTCCATATTTGATTCTTTTGTTATTGTGTCAAACTGAAAGAGTTTCCATGTTCTTTGATTTGCATAGCTTTCTCTCCCTAAGGAATAAACGTAGTGAGTTTGTTTATTCAGAAAGTATTTTTCTAGCTCTTAAAATATTGTGTCCTCTGGGTTGAGAATCTAATGCAATATAATTTATCTCTGTAAAGAGAGATGAGGAGTTGAATTAACCAAAGTAATTCTATTTCAGCTTCTAGGAGCATTACAACTACTTTGATTATGCAAGTATATGCTTTGTGCACAGGATTTTACAAAGTATCTGGACTTCAATTTTTGGCTTTTCTGCGTTTCCATGTATAGCCGTCCTGTGTTTACTTACAATATTATTGTTTTCTATACAAAAAAATTATAAAGAAAGAAAAGCTACACAATGTGATCTTTTTAGTAGCACTAATGGTTGTCGATTTGGAACACTTCTATATTTAGAAATGTTTACTCCTTGCTTATGTTAGATGTTTAAGGAATCCAGACTTTTGTTTTCTTGCCATTTTACAAACTATTTTCTTTTGAAATATTTTGTGACTACAGGGGAGTCAAGAGATTTGGGCAAAGCTGCACCCTTAGCACACTGCGTGGTGAAGAGTTTGTCTTGACATCTGTCAATAGTGTTGCAATTGCAGAATTAATAGTCATGTTCCTGGAAGGACTGAAAAAGCGATCACTTTATGCGGTAGCAATACAAGACAAAAAGTTACAAGGTAACTTATGTATATTATATTTATTGTGTGTTGATGTTCAACAGAAAAAAATCTATAGCATGGAAAGGAAAAACTTCCATTGCATACTGTGCTGTAAGACATAACAATTAACAATATTTATTTTAGAAATAATAAAAGACAATACAAATTAAACTCGAAAAGAAAGTTCAAGAGAAAAGAAAAACGGGAGAAAGAGGAAAAGAGCCACACATGCAATACGTTTATCCATTCTTATGCCATTCTCCACTGGGCCAAGTAATATAGGGGTAGGCAGAGTAATATGATGCAAAAACAACTATAGATGTATTAGATCCTTATCATAATCTATCTTTTGAAAGTTTGCTTATACATTGTTTTTACACTCTTTTCTCAAGAAACAAGATTGGCTAGAAAAGACTTTGAGTTTAGGCTCTTTCTCCCAGTTTCTGCCAGTTGATATTATTCTCTTATCCAAGTTCTACTTAGGCTCCTTTCAGTTTTCTTTCTTGGGAATTCATGAGGAACTTACTTGTTATCTTTGTGTAATTTTATTTTTCCTAGTGGTGTACACTATCAATTGCAGAGAAAAGGGTAATCAGGCTATTTCTTTTCTCAGTGCTAGTAAAAAACATAATGCAGTCTTTTTCTACACAGCAGACATTTTTTGGAAATGAGAAAGATTAAGAAGTAGTAGAAAACATTGTTGATATTAAACATGTTATAAGCACTTATGACACAACCTGAAGTATCTATGCTTACACAAAATAGAGACAATGGCATTTTGTCATTGTCAGAAAGTTGACTCATGCTTCAATCTGAAACATCATCATGCATTTTAGATCTGATGTATAATAGCTGAAATAACATGCTTCAGTTTTTGTTTTCCAGGTGACACTACCATTTTGGCTTACAAGAAGGGGGACTTGTTGATTTTAACCCAGGACAAAAGACTAGGAGAAAATCAAGGCTGGATCCCTGCTCAAAATGAGCGAACCAATGGTTCTGGGCTTGTGTCATCAGAGACCATTTATATCATCCCTACAGTTACAAAGCCTTCCAGTCAAATATTGGTAAGGATCAAATAATGCAGGTGCAATGCTTAACTCTGACAAATGACTGCCACTTTATCCCCTGAATAATAAAGATAGTAAACTAGTAGTGGAAAAAAGAAGGGTTGGGGGCGACTCTTATAAAATGGCTCCTTGTCAACCTCTAAAATGTTCTTTGCCACTCCAGTTTATCTTGTTTCTTTCTAGTCAGATGGCAAACAAGGCATAGTACTTCAGCCACTGACTAGGTTTAATTTGTAAGAATACTTAAGCCAAATTCCCATTTCACTTTTTCATTACAATAATTTCTTCTTTAAAAAGACACACAGATCAGCCTTTTTCATTGCAGTAAGGGAGAGATATCTTAGGCTGTCCTGACCCAGTCACCAGATTAAAACAGATTACTGTTTAGAAGCTGTGCTCTTCCTTCTAATGATGTTTGTCTAATCCCTTTTGATAGCCTGATTGAGGCTTTCCAACAAGGATAGAAATAATTCCTAAACATCTTCTCTGCATCTTTTCAAATTTGATGACTTGAAAACATGCTTCCAATGATTGAAGAGATTATGGTAATTAATCCAAGTAATAATATTGTCACTTTCTTTTCAATATGTGGAATATCAATCTTTTTAGGCCTTGATAGACTTTGGTCCACAAATCTTTGTACAGTTTCAGCTGTTCTTTCTAGCTGCTAGTTTACATGTTTGGATATTGAACTATTGCAGTGTTTCCTCTAATGGCAGATTTACTCTCCACTTGGAATTTCCCTTTTAATTTGGGACCTCAATACTGTGTTTCACTGTGGATGCTCAGAATTTATATATGCAGACAGATTTCCCCCCCCCCTTTTTTTTAGATTTTTAGTTTTAAAAGTTAACTTTGCCCTTTTACTAATTTTCCTGCATGGCTTTATTTAACAGCATCATAAAGCCTGCACAGAAAATTACTGTAATTCATAGGTAACTAATATAATGAGTTATAAATGTGATTATTCTTGTAGGATTGTTATCAGAATCTATGTGAGATTAAAAAATATTGTCTATTGCCCTAAATATATAGATTTAAAATAATTAATTGCTAAATTTCAAAATGTGTTCTGTTGGTCTTGTTCAAGTACAGCACTAGCCCCTTTCAGAATCTTTTTGGAATGAATCCTCTAACATTAGAAAAATGCTGATGTGCTTCCTTCCTTCTCTTTTTCTGTCAAACATCTTTGAGCAAATCTGGCAGAAAGAGAAGTCCTCCTCACAAATATTTTCCCAAAAATCCATACATGGACTTAATTTCTAATATTTGTTGCTGCCATGACAATATGTGAAGTGTCTTCAAATGGCCATATCTTTCCAGAGCTTGCTGATGATGTCACCTGAACAACGGAGGTTAGTATCACTAAACTCTCATGTGGAAGAATCCGAGGAAGAAAATGCAAATGTGAAGCCCTATACTCTGGAAGAATTCTCCTATGAGTACTTCAGGTATACCTTATTATATTTTATACAATTTTTTACATTTCCTTGAAAAATATACCTGTATTGCCTTTTAAGCCTAATTGAGGAAGAATCAATGAGTATTGCATTAAAATCTGTATTAATTATTAAATTCTATTTTGTCTTCCATACTGGTCTCCTCAGAAAGGGTATCTGGTCCATGTGTGATTGTTCTGTGTGAAGGACATCATTAAAATAAATTGTTATTACTAACTTACAAAAAAATAGAGTGAACTAGAGAAAGAGCTTTCCATAACAATACTAAAGTGCTATCTTAAAGTTTGCTTTCATAAACTAATACTGACTGCACTAAGAAATAGCTCAGACTGATAAGTGCTACAAGGGAATATTAGCATTAAATAATCACAGCACCCAAAAGGCATTAGAGAGGGCAAATTGGTACTGCTTCAGTTCACTGCATTTATAAGGGATATTCCTCTGTAAAACATACAAACTGGATTGGGACAACTCGCTACCGCCACCTTGCTGCGGCCATCTTTCTACTGCCACCTCAGTACCATATTGGGTATATTGAAGAGAGAGGCAGATCCTCTTCTATCTTCAACCCCCATTCATTACAGCCATGTCTGTAAATTGGAAAGACTGATGTGTAGTTCAGTCCCATGTTGCTCTGTGAGTCTTTCATCCAGACCATCCCGGTACATATAGCTCTTTAGTTTCAAAGCCTGATAGGGTAGCACATTTTCTGGATCCTAGTTCAAACTTTCAAGTGTTTTCGTCCACTCTAAATACCTCTTTTATAAAAAGGAATTGCCATTTGACAACAGGTGTATATCCATATCAACTTTTTAATTTGCTTGATTCTTTCTGATAGATGTTAACCGAGAGGTTTAGGATTTTGCTATATGAAAATGGCTTTGTCCTTTTGTTACTTTATGAATTAATTCTAATTCTGAGTGGTAAGTGGTGATATGGCTAGAGAATCTTAGGGAAGATCCAGATTCTAACTATATTAGCCTATAAACAACAGGTATGAGTTAGTTGTCTGTATTGATCAGACCAAGTTTTGAAATATTTTTATGTTTCTTCAGAGTACCTGAGAAGGAGTCAATCAGCAAGGCTGTTTTACCCAAGTCCCGAGGGCGGAGTCATCTGTGGGCTCATTCTAGGGAGCCCCTGAAAAAACCTTTGCTAAAGAAAGTGTGTTCTAATCCAGACCTCTGGGATTTTGCTTACCAGACCTTCATTGATATCCTTTATGCTAAAGTCAGTTTATTTGGTAATGGGCAGAATATAATTATTTTCTATGAACTGGTTTCTACGCTTCCGTCCCTGACTTGGAAATATTTTTAATAAAAAGTGAACAAACACATAGGTATTGATAAATACCTTTACATTTTTGTTAATTGTTTGACATGGTTTAATTTATTTGAGTGCAGAAAATTGAGAAGAGGATAAAGAGTGAATCCAGATTTTAGGTGACCCAATTGGATAATCCAGGAGAAAATTTACATTAATGGTGATTGCCAGAGAAAACAAAATAATTATGTTAAAAGAATTTGGGCAAACAAAAAGATTTGGGCAACAAGATGTGTTAGTATAAGATAGGTATGTAAGAGAGCACTATCTTAATAGTCAAATCTAGCTTCTACTAAAGAGCATTCACTAAGTGGTTACATGCTGCACTCAGAAGGAGTTTTGAGTTGGTTTGTAGTTTGTACTTATTTTTTTGTTAAATCTTTCCTTATATTTTTTTTGCTCACCCATAATGAAATACATGGGAGATTATCCCTCAAAGCAAGAGAGATCTTCTGTGGAACTTACTGACCAGATATTTTTAGTGGCAATTCAGGAGGATACTCTGCAAGATGAGGTCTATTGTCAGATCTTGAAACAGTTAACAGAAAACCACAACAGGTAATGAAAAAATATTTCCAATTAAATGTTTCCAGTTGACATAACTATTTAGGTTGGTACTGGAAGTGCCAGCTTGGAGTATTAATTTGGGAGTTCTCTCAATAGGATAGATTTTATATTAGTGGTTGCAACAAAAAAGAACATATTGATCTGTGGGTCTTGGGGGGAAGGGGAGCTGCAGTTGGATTCCAGAAACTCCTTGAGTTTCATAACAAAAAATTATTAGCATGCATCCCTATAAAGAAAGCACAAATCATAAAATCAGTCTAAGTTGCCTAATAGATTTCTAAGTCTGAAATTTTTTTGGCTTAGGTTATGGATATTTGTATGCAAATTTTGAAATTATTCATCAAATTGGCAGGTATAGCCTGAATAGTGGTTGGCAGTTACTGTGGCTCTGTACAGGCCTTTTTCCACCTAGTAAATCATTGCTGAAACATGTTCAGAAGTTCATTGAGACTCGTCTGAAGGAGAATCTGGCGTTGGAATGCAGACATAGGATTCAAAAAGTGATGAGGTACAAGGTTTTTTAATTCTCAGGGATTGGCTCATGCTTTTTCTTCTTTAAACAAATACAGAATGCTAATCAGGTCTATAGAACCCATATAATGTATAAACTAAACTACAATCATTATGAAGAGGATAATCTTTCTTTCCTGAGGAGAGATTAATTTAGTCTCCTCATCCTTTAGTGGTTTTGTTTTTCATTAAGGTCTTTTTGTGAATGCAATTTGTTTTCTCTCTCTTCATTCTCTGGTCCAAAATATATATGTTATTTTATTGCATACATGGATAGAAACTGTGTCTATGTTTAAAAAAAAACAAAAAACACCTTCGGCTTCAGTTGTCTCTATTTTTACCCCCACCTCAACTATCTTTCCTGTGAGGCTGGTGAAAATTGACCCTCTTATGCTAGCATTAGGAACTTCTCAATCAAAGGTAGTTTTAAGAGCCATTTGTATTTCTGTTCTTCAGGAGTGGCTGTCGGAAGTGGGCTCCACACAGTGTAGAAGTGGAGGCAATTCAGAATAATATCACCAAGATTTCACACAAGATTCATTTTCCAAATGAGATAGAGCAGGTAAGGTTAAGTTCTTTTATTTTCATATTGATATATATTCCAGGTTTAAGAGGACTCTTCTTTAGGGCCAGTCATCTCTCTCATCCCAACCTACTTCAGAGATTTGTCATTATGGATGGGAGGGTGGGAATAGGAAGCGGGAGTAAAGTATTCTTGCCTTCTTGAGTTATATATAAAAAGGTGGGATAAAAATTTCATCATCGTCTGTGGAATGGGTGGGGAAGAGAGAAAAATAAAAAAATCAGCTTGGAAGAAGTGATTATTGAGAGAAACTGTTATGGTGAATCAGAAGGTAATAGGTAATATGGTGAATCAGAAGGTTACCTTGAGATAAGAAGGGCAATCTATAAAAGTTTTCTTTCTTTCTCTTTCTTTCTTTCTTTCTTTCTTTCTTTCTTTCTTTCTTTCTTTCTTCTCTTTCTTTCTTTCTTTCTTTTCTTCCATCCATCCTCCTTTCTTCCTTCCTTCCTTCCTTCCTTTCTTCCTTCCTTCCTTCCTTCCCTTCTCTTCTTTCTCTCTCTCTCTCATCTATCTCTCATCTATCTATCGTGGTCTATCTAGGCACACCTGAGCAAAGCCTAAGGGGTGATAATGGTAATAGTCATCTTCTGTTGCTTTTTTCAGCATCTGATAATCACATTGTGTTCTTAAATACATTTTGCTTCATTTTCCAATAACAAACAGCCAAGCAGGCAGGTAGCCTACTTTTAGCAGCCTGTACACCTGTGCAAGTTGCACCTATCATTTTTCCTTCCAAACTAGTCATTTTAGCTTCCTGTTCTTATGTTCCAGGTTTTTGATGTAGGAACAAACACAAAAGTATGGGATCTATGTCAGATGATAGGCAACAAGATGGAATTGAGCTCCTTGGATGGATTTAGCCTCTTTATCAAGATTTCAGATAAGGTAATTTGACATGAGTATATCAGTTCCATCTGATGAAGAGATGTGGAGAACTAGAAAGTTTTGATGGGTCTAAGAACATTTTTGCTTCTTATTCCTCAGATATCCAAATGGCTGTTTTGTCATCTTATTCTGTGTGAGCTCCACTGTGCATCATTTCCGTCACTGCTCTGCAGTTTTTGTTTAATTTCTGTTCTTTATTTTTATTCTGAGTTATATTCTAGAGGATTGTTGTTGATGTTGATGTTATTATTTTAATTTAATGACTTTTACTTGCCACTCAGTCCAACAACTTTTAGCTTTAGACAATTTAGAAAAATATATAATAAACAATAACATTCAGTGTATCAAGTCCACGAAGTTAAGCAAGTTAAATTAATCTCTATGGTAAAAGTTACATTTTAATCTCCCACATACATTGAAGCTGAAAAGAGACCACCTACAGCTATTATAATGATTGCTTTATACATGTGTTGTTTTATCTGATCGTTGTTCACTTCTCATAGTAGCTTTTCCTGAGATGAGTGGCTATACATATTTAATAAATACATACATACATACATACATACAGCTTCAATTCCATTAATTCCCTATGTTTGGCTTCAGTACAGAAAACGTGGAGTTGGCTGCTGCTCTTAAATGGGGACCTACAAAAATTACCCAGTCAATGATGTAAGAGCAGAAATAGACTGCTTGTGTGGGGAGATCATCCTGATATAAGAAAGCATCTTTAATTGTGCCAGAAAGGCAGCTGACAGTTTATGCCAGTTTTTCTGGAATGTTGTCTCAGAGCACTAATAAATTCAATTTTTTTGTAATAACTCAGCTTCCTTTTATTGTCTATTCTAGGTGATCAGCCAGAATGAAGCAGATTATTTCTTTGACTCCTTAAGGCAGGTGACAGACTGGAATCGGAAGAACAGGCCAGGAAAAGAGGGTATGGAGATGGAAAGATGAAATATGGGGTGTTGACAGTAACCTAGAAGCTGTTTGTGCTTCTTTATCAAAGGGAAATTATCCATCTGAGAGTTCAAAACTTTGGTCAATACCCTCAATTATTGAAAATAGAATAAGCAGTACCTACAGTACATTTGATAAATAAAAAATAAAATTAACTTTGCTCTGCACTATCTATAAAGCAATGGCTTATAATTCTTGTTACAAAAAAGTTACTAGAATAGTAGGGAGTACCTCCATCTATATACTACTAAAGCTCTTGTTCCTGTAACTTTTTACTAGGCGAAACAGTGCATCATAAAGCAGCAATTTTTGAACCAAAATACCTCAAATGGGCTAACTTATAGAGTGTGTTTGGCCAATTTTATAAAACATTTTATGACATAAAAATAATAATAGAACAGTTTATGAAATGATACAAAATGACATAAAGCTTTTCCTGTGCTAATGTTTGACTGTGCTATATAGTTCAACATGGACTATTTTCAAGCAGATACATATATTGTGTGTATCTCAACTTTTCCAGTGAAGGCAATACATTAGGTGTTCCATCATTGTTGAAAGCATTTAGAAACCTGGTAAGGAAATATCTCTAAAAGGATGACCCAACGAGTCATGGATTGTTTAGTACTATTTATTAGCTCATGGACTACTAAATTAATTCAAATTGCCATGATGCATCCCTTCATAGCAATTTGAATTAATCCCTGCAGACAACTAAAACTGTCTCAGTTTAAATAATAAAGATTTACTACTTCCAAGCTACAGCCACCAAAAACGTATCCAATATCTTCTGAAAAAGCTGAGAATTGTGATTCTCCCTTATAACAGCTGCTTCTTTTTAACTTACTAGGTTCCAATTAAAAAGCAGCAAAAACTCTGTAATTCAATTTCTCTCCCTTTTTTTCTTTTTATAGAAATTAATATTTACAGTGTATTTTTGCATGTCTATTTGGAAATAAACTCCTTTGTCTAATGTGGCTTCCTTTCAGATAAATGTGCATAGGATATATCACTGAAGGATATACGGCTTCTAGTCATAATAGCTATATTTTAGTTCTAGTATGAGAGGTAGTAATTACCTGATTAAGAAGATGTGTTAGACGTTACTTGTGGAGTTTCCAGGTCACCCCAACCAAGCATATTGGAATAGATAAACTTGGCTCAATACATCAAGCCATTGCTTTGACTGGATTCACAATAGATGAACTGCAAAGAGCTGGATGACAGCTAATTATCAGTAATGATATACATAAAACTGGGCAGTGAGGAGGGACACCTTTTGGACCTAGCTTTATTAAAGGTAATTTGCAGTATCTGAGATATTTTTGAATATTACATAACCACAAACAAAACAAGATAAAAATGAAATCTTCCTAACCTCAAGTTTCTTCTTGCAGACTTCTACAGACGTTGAGTTAACTATTGTAATAGTTACTATTACAAGTAAAGCAGGTAGTGAGGCAACTATTCCTGTGCGTTTCTTTCTTATTTAGCTACTAAATTGATAGAGGATGCATTTTTGTGCTAAGGAAAAATCACTCTAAAGTAAGTTAAAACTGTATCAGGAGACACCACATGTATGGTCCGTCAGCTTTCCCCCAATTGAAATTCATAAGGCTGAGAATGGTAATGCTCATATTGGCTGAACATTTTGGTAGAATCATGGACAATCTCAATCCACTTGGAATTAGTTAGCAAGAAGGCATATTCCATGTTGATAATCTCTTATTGAAAAAAATGTATTGAAGTAAATAGACATTTATGCAGAAACATGGATTTATTGAATAATTACCTGAAGTATAATTGACCTGAAAAATAATACAACTTTTCCCCAGTTGCTAGAAAGCTTATTTTTCCTCATGCTCTGGTTCAATGTAGTATATATATATTTAAGTGCCTGTACATGCCTCTTTGAAGTGTTTTACTCAAATGTCTGACATTGCTTTTCTAGTGTCTCCCACCACTATGAATTATCAGGTATATTTCATGAGAAAGTTGTGGCTGAATGTGATACCTGGGAAGGATTTGAAGGCTGATTGCATCTTTCATTATCATCAGGTAAACAGGATTGATGACAGCAGCTAGTTGGACTATCTTAGTGAATTTTTGCATCAAAGCTTGATTTGTCATAATATATACACTTCATAGCGTACTGTATATGAAATACTGGTTACACAATATAATTGATGGCAATGAGACAAACCTCTTGGCTGTATATATTGGATTGATCAAACTGAAACTAATTAAATTAAAATATCAGTCTTCTCCATGATAGCTTAACAAAAAATTTAAAAAGCATTTTTACAGCTGACCCTGCAAAGTAACTTAAATTACATTTTGAAAGTCACAGCCAACCAGAAAAGCAAGCCTTCAGAATGTGTCTGAACCAGAGACTTTCTGCTTCTAGCTTGATATTTTACTGCAAAAGGGAAAGCTTGCAAAAAACTTTCTAGAAATAAGGACTGAATAGTACAAGACAGCAAATGTTTTCATGTTTTCATTCATGCACATCTCATTTCGAATATGCAAATAATTTCAGTCAATGCTAAATCTCTTCTTTTTTTTTGCGTGTATATGTCAGCCAAACTACAGAATGGGTCAATGTACTGATGGTCTTTGTTTCAGGAACTGCCAAAGTATCTGCGAGGCTATCACAAGTGCTCAAAGGAGGATGCCATCCAACTGGCTGGGCTGATTTTCAGAGTTCGTTTTAACAGTGATCGAACACAATATGCTGCAATACCTAAAATACTGAAGGAACTAGTGCCTGAGAACATGATTCCAATACTATCCCCAGAGGAGTGGAAACGGGTATAAAGAATCTTACATTATTTTAGTATTATATTATTTAAAATTTGCATTAGCTTTCCTCTATTGATCAGCTTTATAAAGCTACTGAAAATAATTTATTTTCCATAATTTATGTGCCACCCCAATTATAGATTCTGTGTGATTTACAATACTGAACACTTTAATATATTTTGTGGAGTTCATTTGTAAATAAGTCTAGTTTATTCCTTGCAAAAATTTTCACTAATACAATCATTTCAAAACTTCTGTAGTTGTTATAGTTATTATACTTCTGTTTAATTGTTACACATGCCACACTTTACTCATTTCTTTGAATTCTCATTTGGAAACTTAAGGAATAATTTACAGTGCGCAGTGCCATCATTTCTGCCTATAGCAAAATATACTGCTCAAAAAAATAAAGGGAACTCAAGCAGAAGACATCCGAGATCTGAATGAATGAAATAGCCTTATTAAATACTTTGTTCTTTATATACAGTAGTTTATTCACTGCTCAAACAACTAAAGGGAACACAAAACTACTGTATGTAATGAACAAAGTATTTAATAAGGCTATTTCATTCATTCAGATCTCAGATGTCTTCTGCTTGTGTTCCCTTTATTTTTTTGAGCAGTGTATATTATTTTTAATCCTGGAGTGAAAAGTTCTAAAGTAAATCAGTTTGTGTGATTATGGGTACAAGGAAAGGCTACTTTCTCTTCCTACCCAAGAAAATAATTCTAATGGTAAAAAACTGATTCATGTTGCATTACAGAATATTATTTCTGCTGTCAGCAAACTTGGACAAAAAAGTGTGGATGAGGCCAAAGTCGCCTTCTTGAAGTTCATATATCGTTGGCCAACATTTGGCTCAGCCTTCTTTGAAGTGAAGGTCAGTTCAATGGTTCTAGGGCTTTTTGGGGGAGGGTGGGGAAGAGTGCCACTATCTTAAGTTGTTTTCTATCTAAAAGAAATCTCTTATTGATTGTTCATGTTTATAAATTCTATGAGGATTGATTCTCATGGCCTTAACCAATTTCAGTTGCCTCCCCAAGAGCAGCTTTTTACCTACTCCTCTTCCTACAGTAATTTGTTCCAGAGTCCTGGTGATTCCAGTGTTTAATAACAGAATGACAATTAATGTTACAATATGAAATAACAGCTCTGTGACCCCATTCTGCCTTCTTCTATTTTGCTAGCAAACATCAGAGCCAAATTTCCCTGACATAGTATTGATTGCTATCAACAAGCAAGGGATTTCCATAATACATTCAAAGACTAAGGTAAGATATTTTTTCAAAAATGTGGCTTAATTATAATATGGAAAAGGTTCACACAATTGATTTATGATAGAATTAATTAAATGCATTTCTTAGGTAAAGAATTGTAGAAGATTGAGGCAGCCTAAACATTTTACAAGTAAATAACTATTTGACCATGGCTGTGAACGTATAAGTTCTCCTGTTATTTCTGTTGTGAATATATCTATATATATATAAAAGCAAAATACCACTCACACATCATCACAAAATCTCCACAACCGTAAAGCCTACAAACTTGAAATTTGCCACATATGTTCCTCTTGGCTTCTAGGTGCTCACTAAGAAAGGATTTTTTGAAATGACCATCAGAGCATTAGTATTTCCTATATTATGATTAACATGCTCTGATACTAAGGAGTTGTACTCCCCCTCCCCATCTGAAAAGAAATCTGTTCCAAATGCAAAACACAAGCAGAGGAGAGGAGTTTCAATTTCAGTTTTACTTTCACAGCAGCAAGCAGGGGATATGATAGAATAGACTTCTGTGGGACAAGGCTGAGAGAGAGAAGGGGAGAGGAGAGGCCGATCGTAATTACTCATTAATTTTCAAGCTTTAACTGTCAATTTATCAAGCCCCATCACATAGTTTCATAGCGAAGCTGGGTATCCAGCTAGTATTGGATAAAACAATTTTTGAAGTCTCAATCACTTTCTTTACTGCTCACATTGGCTCTTCAGAATGTTTTCTTTCACAGAAAAATAAAATCAATCACAATGGATTTTTGTAATTAGGTCTGATAAAGCTGAGAAGGAGAAACGTATTACTAAATAAAGTTAGTCATGACATGTAATAATGACAATAGAGGAAAGTCAACCCATGATTAGAAGAATTCAATCTAGGGACAGCTATCCCTAAAATAATCTATTTTAAATCAAAAGACGTTTGCAGGGTAATGTGGAAATAAAAACACAATGAAAGTACTGCTTCTTAGAAGTATCTGATCTGATGTCTCCAAGTCCACAAGTCCCTTTTTAAAAAAAAATAGTGACCTTTTCATTTTATCAATCTTACATGTATCATTTATTTTTTTCTACAGGAGATCTTAGCTCTTTATCCCTTCAATAAAATTTCTAACTGGAGCAGTGGTAGCACATATTTTCATATGACAATAGGGAACCTGGTACGAGGAAATCGAATTCTTTGTGAGACATTTCTGGTGAGAAAAACAGAAGTTTTCAGGTTTGCTAAAGATCTTGGAGGGAGGAGAAAACAATTGGATAATGATTTATTGAAAGTTTTTTCTTCCACTTTAATGAAAATAATATAGTACAGCACTTAGTCCTTTTTTATTATTCAGCTCTAAAATCTGGTGGTATCTCACCAAACTATGAAAAACATTTCTACTAATTTTCTGTATAAAAGGAAAGAAAAAATGAAAGCTTTAGGTAAGCTGTACACTCTTCCCCAATCCTCCAGAAATATACGAGGTTTGGCCTGATCAACCAACATTTTATTGCATCACAACCGACCAGCTACAGGTAGTCCTCAATTTGCAACAATTCATTTAGTGGCCATTCAAAGTTACAACAGCACTGAAAAAAGTGACTTTTGACTGTTTTTCACATTTATGACCATTGCAGCATCCCCATGGTCATGTGATCAAAATTTGGACACTTGGCAACTGGCATGTACTTATGACAGTTGCAGTGACCTGGGATCATGTGAGCCTCTTTTGCGACTTTCTGATAAGCAAAGTCAATGCGGAAGCCAGATTCACTTAATAACTGTGTTACTAATTTAACAACTGCAGCAATTCATTTAATAGCTGTGGCAGGAAAGGTCATAAAGTGGAGCAAAACTCACTTAACAACTGCCTTAGCAACAGAAATTTTGAGCCCAATTGTGGTTATAAGTCGAAGACTATCTGTATGGCCCTTTGGTTGCTAAAAAAGGAGGAAAGAACGAGGCCTGATTTCCAGCCAGCAAAACATTGTTAGCCTGCATGATTTCTACATTTCCTAAACATATTTCATGAAGAAGCTTTAATTTAGATATCTACAAATTGCTCATACAAAATAGACTTCAGGAAGTCTATTACTATACTTCCTAGAAAAAAATGTTTTGATTCATCACATTTCTATATACAGTTTTTGATGTTGCTTTTGGGTAGCATTTCATGTGTGTTCTGAAACGGACAAATGTGCTAGTATATTTGTGAATCATTGTAAAGAAGTAGAAGCTATACTTAGGAAGGCATTGAACCAGATCTTGCTTCCTTCCTGCTGATGTGTCTATTTGGGAATTAGTTTGGTTCCTTTTTGTGAAATAATAAACGATTGGGGGAGTTTGACTTTCTACAATGGATTTCACAATATCTTTGGAAAGTAATCATCAATAATTATCAGTTTATTTGATTTCAGACCTGGAAAATAGTCCTTATTCTACATTATAGACAAAAATTCTGAAAAAGACAACTTCTCCTTTTTCCCCTAAATTCTTATTGGAAAAATGTTCTTCTTGGGCCAGAGTGTCATAAGGCTTAATCCCTCTTGGCTTTAGGATATTTAAGTATACAACTCTATGAGGAACAGATGACTAGCCATTACAGTAAAGCTAGCTTGTGCAAAGATTATACTTTAAGTAGGACTACCAGCAAAATGCTTGCATAGATTGATAGGGAAAGATACCCTTTCAACTATTAAAAAATATTTGTAATTCTATCCAAGGGATGGTTTAATATTGCTTTACTAATAGAATATTTGTAGCTCCAGTTGAACTTGGGGCTCTTTGAGCTTGCAGATGTTTCATTACCAAACTAGGTAACCTCAGTGCTAGTAGGGAGTGGGGTTTGCTCTCTTTCTGTATACTACTGGCTTTTTCCTATCAATGTTGGTGGGAGTGATCTTGGTGGCTGCTTGATTGGGCTGTTTGCTTCTTTGGCTGTTGGTCTAATGTTAATCTTGGTGTTAATCTGCTCATCTGGGTGCTGATTGCTGGTGAGGTGCTTTGGTCTTTTTGTTTCTTTTTTGGCTTTTGATGGTCTCTTTTGAATGTTGTTTATCTCTGTAAATATTGTTTTGCTTTTTTCCAAGGGTTACAAAATGGATGACTTGTTGACATCATATATTCATTTGCTAATGAACATTGTAAACAAACAGAAAAAGCCCAATATCCCTACCTGAAGATGCAGCTATCGTCATGCAAAGGTTGTGCCAGATTTGCAATATTTGCTATCTTGAAAGAAACGGGACTTGGTTACTTTGCATTTTTTTTTAACCGAAGAAAACCATACTATTGCTCTATACCAGAAATAAGTGTCGGCTTATGCTGACTGCAGCTTAATCATACCTGGCTTGACTACAAATTGTACTATCGGCATATCAAGATTTTGTTCCAAACTATTATCTGTTTAATAATTATAACTTCCTTCCTTGGAAATATTGATCACATTCTTACTGTATTCTAGCCATCAGCAGTACAGTACAATAAGATGTTTGCTTCCAGTTATAAATATATTACATTGAAAGAAAACAGCATGCTCATGAGCCGAAAATTTCATTTTTGGAGGACTGTTGGAACTTCATAAAACAAGCCTCTGTGTCATATATGCCTTCTGGCCATTGGATTCAATATTGCTCCCTTCCTTTCCTATTTCTGGAACATGCTTGCATATGTTATTATGAATGAAAACTGACATCTGCTTAATTAATTCTGTAAATTTACATATTTATTGTTTGAGAGAGAATTGCAGTTGTATTTTTTTAACACTATTTTATTTTTTTTGCTTGCTTTCTATGATTTGTACCCTATTGGACAAGCTTCCATAGCGGAACTTCAGCCTAGGTAAACATACCTAACATTATGCTTTGTCAGATCATTTCTGATCTGGTGTTACCACCAAACACAGCCTTTGTTCTTCTTTCCCTTTGCCACCAATTCTTTTGGCTGAAACTTATTTTCTTGGTTTTCTTGTTCTGACACGAAACTTAGTTTCGTATCAGAACAAGGAACTTAATAACTATGGTTGATACTGCAATGCTTTGTGTATAAGAGGAGACACTGAAGTTGTCCAAATCAGACATTTATGAAAATCACAGTATATTTGTATCTGGTTCCTGAAGTATTTTTAGCAATTGATGGCAGCCACCATGTTGACTGTTATTTTGCCAAAGTAGTCACATACTGTCTTGTCATCCTAGAGGAAGGTATACTGTTCTGCACTTAATGGTCATATGCGTATGTGTGACCGGAATGGGACAACTTGCCGCAGCCAGCTCAGTACTGCCAACTCACTGCCTCCAGTTCACCACCAAGTTGCCTCTGCCAACTCACTGCCAGGTCACCAGACACCTCCAAATGGCCAACTCACTAGGGGCCAATTCTCTGGGGCAGATGGAGAGAGAACCAGGTGGGCGAGCATGTAGTTGAACACAGCGCAGAGCAGCAGTAGCTGCCAGGGGGTTCCCATTTTCATAAACAAACCCGCCACTGCTGCCGCCTATCTCTGGGCCAAAGAAGCCGAGGACAGCAGGAGTGGGCAGTGGAGAGGCAGTGGCTGCCAAGGACGTCCCATTTTCACACACACCTATCACTGCTGCCGTCTCCAGCCTCTTTGGCCCAGAGCTTGGCAACAGTGGCAGCAGCATGCCAGGATATATGAAAATGGAAGGCTGTGGCCGCCGCCGCTCTGCACTCTGCCTATCTGCTTGTTCACCTGTCTGTCCTTCTGGCTGCCCACAGGGAGTTGTCCCCCAGCAAGTTGGCTGTGTGGAGTTGTCCTGAGGCAACTTGGTAGCGGGAAGTTGACAGAAGTGACTTAATGGTGGCAAACTGGCTGCGGTGAGTTGGCTGCGCCAAGCTGGCTGCAAGTTGTCCTATACCTGTGTATGATAGATTACTAATATTTCTGTGTAAGTGAAATTCCATACTTTTCAAACTACTTATTTTTTTAAAAAAAATAAAATGCATAAATATATTTTATGAGGTATGTCTGTTGCTGATACTGGTTGCTGTGAAATTAGAAAGATCAAGGTGACAAGGCCTATACTGCAGATTTTCTGAATTCGAAATGTAAATTCAGCATTATGTTGCAACTAAATATATTTTGCATATTTGTTTTATGTTAAGTGTATGATCAAAATATTTTCTCCATTTTAAAACACAAATGCAGAATAAATGCAGTTTCATTTCTTCCAGAAAAATATGGTACAAAGCAAAATATAAATCAATAAATTCCTGAATAATCTGTCATAATCTGGTTTTATCAAACTCCTTAATGATTCTGACTAGATCAAAGGATGTCTGTGGCAGAATAGAAGTCAAATAAATAAATAGTTGTAGCAGTTCAATCAATGTATTATATATTAGGTAGTAAAATGCAAGACAAACTGTTACTTAAAAGTGAATGTACTTTTTATGTCCTAATCAGAGGTTGTGGATAAAATGGCAAATTGAAAAGAAATCAATTTGCCCTATGGAAATAATATCAAGCGTCTGGATGAAGAAGATCACTACAAATACCATACTTCAAGCTGTATGCCTCGTGTACGCTGAAGTCGAGAAGATTGGAACTCAGTACATCATGAGAGTAAAGAAGAGTTTAAAGTTTTCCTCAGTGGAGGAAATGCTATCAAGGCAATTAACACCTGAGCAATGCCAGTCATTAGATACACAGCTGGAATAGTGCACTGGATTCAAGCAGAACTAAAAGCCCTGGATAGAAAGAACACAAACATTTAAAGGACAGCGAAGAGGATGCATTGAAGCTAGTATACCATGAAAGTTTACTGAATACCCAAGAGACCAAATGTGCCGACAGGAAAGACCAAATGAAGAACAGAAAAAAGACATGGCATGGCAAAGTATTACATGGTCAGTACACAAAAAAGGACAGGGAAAGCAAGTAACATGTCCTGGTAATGGCTAAGAGCAGGAACATTGAAGAAAGAGATAGAGGTGTTAATTCTGGTTGCCCAGGTCCAACCCTTAAGAACGAATGCATAAAAAGCCAAAATTGAGGACAGCAACAGACAACAAATATAATTTGCCTGCAAGCAGGAATTGGTGGAACCACAAAGTAGACTAAGAGAAAACAAAGAAAAGTGTTCTGCATCTTTAGAATTCAAAGAGACAAAAACATGCCACAACATAACACCCCAGATTTAACAATTGTTTTAAGAAAGAAAATCTAGATAGTGGACACTGCAATACCTGGAGATGACAAAATAGAGAACAATTGGAGAAAACCACAAAATATAAAGATCTGCAACTAGAAGTAGAATGACTGTGGCAAAAGAAACCCAGAGAGTACCGACTATCATTGGTATGAGATCCCAAAACATCTGGAGCACCACTTGAACACTATCAGCATTGATAAAATCACCATCAGTGAATTGTAAAAGGTAACTTTACTTGGAACAGTTTATATCCTGCGACCGTACCAGGGGAGGGTTCTACTTACCATTACTACCAGTTTGCAATGGGAGCACGCTCTCTCGCTTTGCTCGCATGCGCAGATCGTGCATTATGACATCCAGGCGGGTGGGTGGAGCCTCTCACTGCTTTTACTACTGGTTCGCAAGAACCGCACAGAACCGGGAGCAACCCACCCCTGGACTGTACCTTTAACATCATCAAAAAACATCTGCCTATTCCTAGTCCTTGGGAAGGACTTGTTAGGTAGATAAAAATCCAGTCTAAACATCTGGCTGATTGTGTGACCAACCATAATATAATCAGCCTTAACTGAATGAAAGCATATTTTACTGGAAAGGAAAATATTTTGCATAATACTTGAATATTCTCTGTGGAGAAAGATGCATTAGACTGAAGTTCATTTGAAACATCCCTGTAACAATGATTTCTATTAAACAGACAGAAACCTAATACAGATAAAAACAATACAATGATGTGCATGTGACTTGTAAAACAGTTTTTAATGTTATCTTTAAAAGATACATAGCTGTGCTTATCATTCCAACTATAGAAAGTAATTACAATATTTTAACCCAGCAGGAATTACCTTTTTGTTAGAGAAAAATACAGAGTAAAACTATTATAAAATGGGTGCACATTTTGTAAAACGTTTTATATCTGTACATTGAAAGATAATTAGTATATTGAATGAAAACACTCCATCAAATCTTACAAATTGAAGTGGTTTACCATGCTAAAGTTAAGAGTTGTCTAAATAGTTGAGGTTATGTTTAAGGGACTTACTTTTGAATATATATTATATATATATAAAGTTGTGCTGTTAGTCACAATATTTTAATGCCTTCAGTTTCTTATAACTGAAGATTATTTCTTGCAAAATATTTAGCAATGCACAGGATTAGTACGTTACAGTGGTTAATAACTGTGTATTCACTATTAGAGTTATTTGCTAACTTCAAGAATCATTTATAAATTTAGATGAAGGAAGTGCACATAAAATATGGAAAAAATATTTTATTTCAACAATATAGTGCAAGCAAGTATAGTGCATCTACATTCAATATATTGAATAATATAATATAAACCTGTTCGATTGCATTTAACAGCAAAATCTGTCATGTATTGGTTATGTTTATATGTTTATGATCAGTGAAGAAGCTCTCGCAGATAGTCTTCCACTTATGACCATTTGTTTAACAACCATTCAGTCACAATGGCAATGGAACATGTACTAGGGCCTGTAAAACGCTTTACAAGCACTTGTAAAAAAACATTGTGCCACTTTCACCCTTGTCACATGACTGCATTTTGCACACTTGGCAACCTGTTTACTTTCATAACCAGCTGCCAAGTGCCCTGTCATCGGCATTTGTGATCTTTGCGGGCTTCCTCAGAAAGTCAATGGAGAAAGCCAGCAGGAAAGGTTGCAAATGGAGGATTTGAGGCCCAGTCTTCCAGTGCACAAAGGGACATTTCCTCCTACGTGCTGGAAGAATGGAACTCAAATCTGGCAAAAATACTGTACTAGCAAGCGTTCAGGCTCAGAATCTTTCAGAAAGTCACCTTTGCTAATGGTCTGAAAGTTTCAGAATACTGAGTCTCAGAGCCTTCCAGAATTCCAGCTTCACTAGCATTTTCCTCTCCAGAGGAGAAAATGCTGTCAAACGCTATTGTTCTCACTATGCGCAACTTAGACCCCTTCTCTAAGTTGCACAATTTGCAGAAGGGTCCTTCTGAATCATTATGAAAATGGGGCCCTTGTACAGGCTGGAGTGTGGTGGGCCTAGCCAGCTGTCATCTCCCAGCCAGCAGCAGATTTCCATGTGCTGGTGGGCATAGGGCTTCCACACCCCGAGGCCGCCCTGCACAGTCGCTTATCGACTGCGACAGGAGCTTGCACTGCAATTGTTGAGGGAGGTGGTCACATAGGTGCCTTGCTTAAAGACTACAATGAGTTACAATCCAGACTCAATTGTGCTTGTAAGTTGAGAACTATTTGTATTACATGAGCTGGAAACATGTCCCATTATGGCACCTACCTGTTTATATCTGTGTGTATGTTACTGAGTAAGTATTGGTAAGAATCAGGCTCTATAGGTATAATTCATGTCTTCAGGGTAGGATAATGCAACAGGGTGTTTTGATTTGCTTCTGCTTATGATAGTGATATGAATAGCTGAAAGCTGTGATAGCACCACCAAGGGGGAAAAAAACCCATTCAACTTCAGTCTTCTGGTCTATTTTATGGTGATTAAAGGGTATTTTAGTAAGAGGTTAAGAGTGTTTATCTAACATGACCTCAGAGGAAAACATCACTACAATAAATTGATTTGCCATTTATATAATTTATATAGCTGCCTTTCACATTCAACTAAACCGCTATATAAGTTCCAAGATGTTCTGTGTTTTGACTTCTGGCTTATGCCTGTGCACTGTTCTTTAGCAATGTAATCAGTCAGTTTTGCTGCTCTAACAAAAATGGAGCACAATGCTTATATACCTCTCTAAGATGTTGCAGGGGTTGCTCCAACATTATAACAGACTGACAATCAGCATAAACCTAATGCTTTGTTTACTTTGCTTAAATGGATATGGCATTTCACAGACACCTGAGTTCAAATAGCTTACTAGATCACATGGGAAGGGGTGTCAAACTCAATTTCATTGAGGGCAGCATCAGGGTTGTGTTTGACCTCAGAGGGCTGAGGGTGGTGGCCGGGGGCAGGCATGCCATGGTGGGCGTTTGACACAGGCTCAAGATGCATTCATACTTCATTAAACCTTTTATTTCTAAATTTATATCCCATTGTTTAATAGTAAATTGCTTTTCCAGGCACAAAAGCTATTTATACTATTGTATTTTTATTATTCAACTAATAATAAAAATACAATAGCATAAATAACATGATAATACAAGATCTAACAGTAGAGGTTAATTTCCAGGATAGTAAATAGAAATGGCTGCCAATTATAGATCGTTGATTGTAGTTTAAATGGACCTACAGTATGTAAAATCTGGCATTAAACTGTAGTATTAACATAACGTTGCTTGTTTTCTATTGAGATCAGGCACTTACTTGAGGCCACATAATTGTAATCCAGTCCAATCCAGTCCTCCTGCAGCACTCTGCTGGCTGAAAGGGGCTGCGCGGAGGTTCCGTGCGGCCTGTTTTTGGCCAGCAGAGTGCTGCTGGAGGACATGGAAGCCGAAAACAGGCCGTGGCCGACCCTTTGAGGCCAGATTTAAGCACCCCATGGGTCAGATGTGGCCTGCGGGACTTCATTTTGACACCCCTGGTCTTGATGATTCATTCAATGAGAATATGATTTCTGCTCTTAATTATAAAAAATTATGCTATTCCTTGTGCATTTTTTCCTTTTCTATTACACTGAAAAGTATGATTTCAGAGAAAAAATTACCTCTTTTGTGCCAAACACAGTTGCTAATAATAAACCAAGTAGGAGATAATATACATATTTACTATAATTACTGAAGAGAAACCAATGTTTGTCAAATAAGCATCTTACTCTGCACTAATCATTCTGCTCCATTTCATGTTCTGATCACAAGAACACAAGTACTATGTTACAAGAACAGACTAGTTAGGTTCAAAATGGAAAACCCAAAGTATTAGGGGACAAAGTATTGCTATAATACCATACAGTATAGGTATTTGGAATGGCATTAGCAGAATCATAATAAAATGAAGATAAATTGTAAAGTGTAGCATATGGATTACACCAAATGATGTTCACAAAATCTTGTTGCTAACAGAATAATCACTGATGCCATTATTAAGCAGGAAGAAACAGTTTAAAATTCTGACTCCTCCCTCACCTCTCCCCACCAAATTATCTGTTCTAGCTATATTTGCCTGAGACATTATATCTCAAAAAGTAGCTTTTTGAGGTTTCTAGCTAAATTGTTTTGGTCCATTCAGGTCTTATTTTCTGCTGTTTCTAGTTTACAGTGTGAGAAAATATATAGTAGGTAGGAAGTTTAGCTTAAGCATTAGTGTCTGTTTCAGCAGCTGAAATGTTTTGTTGGTTAAAGAAAACACATCAAGCTTCACCATTACAGTGATATGGACAGCCATCTAATAAAACCAGTGGAGCTTTATCATATTGTCATAATAGCTTAACTGAAATTGTTAGATCACTACTTAATTATTAGTCCCTTGCCATTTTAAGATAATGTTCACAAAGGGTAGAATGTAACCTATTTCCCACTTCTACCCCTTACTTTAACAATTTATAGAATACTGTGACATATAGTATAAATCTGGCTTTTAATACTGAAAGATGAAAAAAATCACAAAACACATTTATAACAAAAGGAAAATAGTGCATCTTCATGTATATCCACAGCATTTTTTCCCCAAAGGCCAGACTCTGCGCAATATACCTGAGCAGAAAACATTCAGATTACAAAATGCAACTGGTGAGGTTCTGTGTGTCTTGGGCCCTTTAACCATTCTTGGGTGATTGCCACTCGGGAAGAAGAGTGCAGTGTGAAGGAGGCAGAGACCTGTTTAAGCAGAATTCAGATCCAGAGCTTTGGGTTGTGTTTTCTTGGAGGTCAGCTCAGACAACTTCTTCAGCCTTTTCTTCAGCTCCAAAGGGAATTTCTCATAGCATTTCTTGCACACTGGCTTCATGTCAAATTCCACAAACTTATTCCTTTGAAAGAAATACATTACCATTAAATTCTACTCAGAAAAGCAATGTTGGGCTTGAAAACTACGTAAATAGGGAAGATGTGAGATACATTTTTCCTATTGTTACTATTAATAGGCAACTTTCTCCAAAGTCCTGGTAGTAAATCTACATACAAATAAATGCCTCATTCAACCTATGGTTTAAAATAGAATACTTAAGTGTCCATTCGAGCATAAGATACTATTGGTGTCTGCAATACTGTTAGATACTTTAGTTTTATTGTGTACTTAATAATTTTTGTAATAATTAGGGGCTGGAGGCTAGAACAAATGAAAAACAGTTGTAGGAATATGCCTATTATAATGAAAAGAAGGACTAGTGGTGTTTCAATATCTAAGGGGCTGCCACAAAGAGAAGAGGGTCAACCTATTCTCCAGCACCTGAAGTTAGCACAAGAAGCAATGGATGGAAACTAATCAAGGAGAACACCAACCTAGAACTAAGGAGAAATTTCCTGACAGAATATTTAATCAGTGGAATGATTTGCCTCCAGAAGTTGTGGTGCTCCAATACTGGAAGTTTTTAAGACGCTATTTGTCTGAAATGGTATAGGGTTTTCCTGTTTGAGCAGGGGGTTGGACTAGAAGGCCTCCAAGGTCCCTTCCAATTCTGTTATTCTGTTATAATTCTTATGTTTCTCCTGTGGCTCATTGATTCTAAACTCTCAGGAGCAGTAGAGGAACCCTTCGTTATGAAGGACAAACCTAATACTGTAATTCTTATACATTTAAAAGAAACATTTCATTGACTGCTATTTTGGCCTTATCCAGGTAAGCCTCCTTACATGGAGTTTTTCTAATTAATCATGTTTTTTCCCCTTGCTGTTAGAATGTGTCCTTGATAGATAACCAAAGGTATCAGCCAATTATTTCAGTCATGTTATTGTGGCAATTTTTGTAGTTGGTCCTTTGGACCCACAAGAAGAATAAGTCTGCTGGGTCAGAGTTTTGGTTTTACTCAGCGGTTACCCAGATCCTCTAGATGACTGCAAGTAGAAATGGAAACATACCTGTTTCTGCTATTATTCCTGCAACTAATCTTTGGAGGCAGGCTGATTTCAAATCAGAGGTACAACTGAATACTAAAAGCCCTTGAGGGATCCTCTCTGGATTTATGCATTCCTTTTTAAAGTCCTTTAAGTTAGTAGCTATCAACAGGTCGAGAGGTAATACATTCCACAGGTTAGCTGTACAGATTAGTTGTATAAAGAATAGCTTTCCTTTCCTGTTCTAAATCTTTCAGGCAACTTCACTGGGTGATCCCTGGTCTATGGGCGGGTTTCAAAACCCATCGCTACCAGTTCATTCATGGGTACGCGAATGGGTGCCTACCACTACCGGTTTGCCCAATCCGGGGCGAACTGGTAGCAACCCACCACTACCCTGGTCCTAACGTTTTGAGAAAGGGAGGGTGATAAAATTTCTTCTTCAGTTTCTTCATGGCATAAATGACTTTATAGACTTTACTCTATTAGCCTCTGTTCCAAGCTAAAGTATCCCATACTCAGAGAAATTATTCAAGCCCATTAAGCATTTGAGATGCTCAGTTCTATTATACCAGCACCTGACACTGTATTCCAGGTGTGCTGGGATCACATATAAAGACATTTTGTTTCAATTCCTTTCTTATGAAAATCCCTTATGGGAGAGTCTTTGCTGGCCACTTACTTCAAGGTGAGCTTGATGTTGCAGGTAGAACAGGAGAAGCAGTTTACACACCAAGCTTTGTTGAGAGCAGATACCACTAGTGAGAAATAGTAAAGAATAGGATGTTATCACACTGTAGCATTGTTCCAAATTCAGTAGACAGATTTGAAAAGAATCATTGAAAATTGTTCATGCAGAACTGCAATGGATGTATTGAGAGTCTCCGACTTACCATCCCCCTCGATCACATGGCTGCAGTTGTAGCAGACGTCTCCAAAGAGCTGCATAAAAAAAGAACAAAAGCCATAATTTTCATTGAAAGGAAGGAATGTTTCAGCCCTTACAGTTTATTCATTGGTGCCCCTAGAAGCGTGATCTCAGTTATTGCTCTGAATTTCACTCCCTTCACATCTTTTCTTTCAGAACTGACAAGAATCAAGTTTTAATTCCTAAAAACTACATATCTTACACAGTTTTAAAGTACAGAATCAGAGCAAAATCTTTGCTTTATTGAACTGTATTTTTTGAAGTTGAAAGCTGTTGCTCTGATTTTATCTATCCATAACAGATAAGATGAGGACCTGATGAAGGAAGGAGAGTTTATTTACATGCTTGAAGGGTTTTCCTTCATAACTTTCAGATTATTTTTTCCAGTTTATACCTAAAAATCAATCAGTATTGTACTTGTTGCTTTGGAAGAATTCAGATCTAACGTTATATGGTTTATCTCTTTTAGAGGATCTTTGAGAGTACCTTAGATTAACCTAAACAATTATACATTCTATAGTTAAGGAGCCCCTTGGCCACATGGGAAGGCTCCTTCAATTGCTGATAAGTGCTTGATAATAACTTGAAAATATTACATCAGTGTGACAGGCTATATTTTTAATTTAGTCGAATATTTAAAATATCTTTAGGTTGACCTTCCTAAACACTAAATACTTCTAATGTTTATTTGCCCTACTAAAATCAATTGCAGAGGAAAGAAAGGACAGCAGATCTGATGTGTAGTAAAAGCCTCTTATATTCTCCAGGCAATGAAAAATGGATGAAGAGGTAACAACGCAAAATTTCCCTCAACTCCAACTCCAATCTGAAATGCAGTTCTGAAGAATTTGCATAATGTGAAATGAGAGGAAAGAGAACTCATTGTGCCCTTTTAAAAAAGACAGCAAACCTCTTTGAGATCCAGTGCAGGGATGCCCCATAGAGCAATGAGAAATTCCTAGAGAATTTCCCCAAACTACAGATTCTCTTGTAACCGAGCAGTGCTACTGATCAGTCTCCTTTGACAAAGCTGTGGAAACCAGTGTTGTTTTTAAAGCACCTTTTTGTTTCGTTATAAGTAAGCACAGCACAGTGAAAAATAATCTATTTCTTTCAGCAGTCTAGCTTGCAACAAACAATAAATTATGCCTTATTTCCCACTGCAAGACATGATGTTTTCTTCCAGTAAATTCCACCTAGGAAACTCTTGGCACTGAGTTCTCTTTTTCTTGCCCTTCATTCCCCTCCATACTTATGAATGGCTATTTATGGTTAACCAACCTAGAGGCAATTTGATTTGCATTTCCGTCCCAAGTGCAAAATATTCCTAGACGTTAAATACTTATTAAGACTAGTATGTCTATTATATCTTTAAATGTTCAAAATCTGTATCTTACAGGAAAACATTATGCCTTCTTTACCCTGTCAAAATAAAGAAAAGAAAAAAGAGAAAGAGAAACGAAGTATCTTATAAAGGACAGTAAACTTTACCTGATTGTAATGAGTCTCACAGTAAGCCAGACCCTTTTTCTCATAATGCCGGTGTCCCAGGAATGGCTTCTCACATTTGGCACAAACAAAGTGCTATAAAGTGAAAAGGACATGTTATGTCAAAGGATCTTGGTCAAAGGAGTTGCTATGTCAAGCATAACAAATGATATGTCCAAGGAGTTTCGTATGGGAAAAAAAAAGCAAAACCAGAGATAGCAAGCTCATGTTATTTCATTGTTTTGTATAGTCATTTCCTTCAAGGGAGAACTAGAAACAATGAAAGTACCATGTCTGAAGATATTTCGTTTTTATGCTACTGCATACTGACTTCTAAATTATACCAAATAGCCAAGAAGAAATGGGAATTAGATATTCCAGAATCAAACTCTGCAATAATGTTGTGTTTCACTCCAGAATCCTGTTACTTTCATTTCAGAGGTGGGATGTCAAATTTCATGTGAAACAAACATTATCAATGACACTCATATTTGTGCAGGACTTGAATTCTAGTGTTTCTAAACATGTTCACAATTGCACCTTTTGAGTCATTGTTACCACAGCATTCCTAGCTAAATATCTGTTGGTTATAAACTGGGAATACTGTCTTTTCTTTAGACACTTGTTTTATTTTTATTTAGTAATATTTCTATATTAGATTCTCACAAAGATTTTCACAAGATGAAATACCTTGGTATCAAAACAGAATATTCATAAAATTATCTTAAAATATTAAAGAACAACTTGGATATATTCATCAAATATGTACTTACCATAAAATTTGAATTATATGATTTAAAACAGTATATGAAAGTCAGTGCAACCAGTAATTTACGGACTTGAACCACATCTTCTAATGTAGTATCAATGACTGAATCATATTGTATGTATGTTCCAGTATTTCCATGGATTCTAGTTGCCTTTCAATCACATTTTCTGATAGTCTATAAAGCTATGAAATATCTTGATATAATTTATGAAGATGAGTTATTTTTTTTTCCTGATTGTCCTATTGAGATTAACATTTGTACTTATTTGTACTTGATGTACAGTACTTATATTTCAAAAGACAAAGAGAGATTCACTCACAGCCATCCCGTCTTGAAATGTTGGAAACTATTCACAGTTTTTATTATAAGATTTTAGTAAGAGGATTTTAAAAAATAATAATAATTGTGGTCTTTCAGATGTTTCTGAATTTCTCCTCCTCCTAACCTTAATCGTGGATCATGCTGGGAACAATTTCCAGAAATTGGGAACTGTAGTTCAACACCACTTGGAGGGACACAATTTTCCTCACCTAATACATTAGTTAGTAAATTTATATTTTAAGGCAGAAAACAGTTTCATCTATTATTGTTTCATGCATTTTTATTATTTATATATTTGGGACAAGACAGGTTACAAATTTAGCTAAATGCAAAATAAAGATTGATTTCATTATGTACGAAGAACAGTGGCAATATCTGTTTATTAAATGAGGAAAACACATTGTATCAAAAAGGGAAGGGCAATATTGATTTCCAGTAGCAGCAGAATGGGGAAGCTCTCACCTCAACATGCCATTGTTTTCCTAGAGCATTGACCACTCGACCCTCAATAGGCCGCCGACAAGCCCCACAGATTGGAATGCCCATCTTATCATGGCACGGCAGGCAGTAGAGCTCTCCTTTCAGCTCCCTGGCATCAGCGGTCAATTCCTTCCTATACACAACATTAGTAATTAAGACTTTGGGACAAATATTTGTCACAGATAGTAATTATGTAATAGTCACTACATAATCTAAAAAAAGGCACTTACCTGGCTTCTTGCCAAACATGAAAAGAGGAAAAGTTCTTAAATATAAATATAGTTCTTAGACTTCCTTTGCCTCATTATTCATTCTTACACATTCTTTGGAAGAACCCCTTTTAATAGTAGATTTTGGTTTGTGACTTGTATTTTAAAAATCAGAAATATTAAGCCATTGTCCATTAAACTTTAGAAAGGTTTTCTATTGTAAATGTTTATCTAATTAAGTTTGTACTTTGGACACTTTATATCTAGCTTCTTAATGGGCGATTCATGTTCAGAGGAGATTCAATTCAATAATTTACTTGTAAAAGGAGATTTATAACTACTTAGCACATGGTCAACATACCCACAGTGGGTGCAGCTGAAATGATCTGGATGGTAGGAGTCGTTCCTGAACATAAGAGGCTGCTCATCAATTATCAAGTGACATTTCTGGCAAATATATTTGCCCAAGCCTTTGGCTTTCTCACGATTGTGGCAAGGCCGACAGAGATGTCTAAAGTGCAGTTGGAAAGAGAAATGTTGAGAGGTATCATTCAAATAACAGTAATTTACAAACAAATTGCTTGTTAGACTTCAGAGCTTCTGAATCTTAATGAGAACATTAATTCATAAACCATGTTTGAAGCTTGTGATTGCATGAATTACATTAACACTGAACTGGTTTAGGTAAATGACAGCATTATTTTCTTCAGCAAATGGAATTTCTGTGCATCTACTTATGGTTTTTAAAAAGTCACGAAATTTCAAACATACAAGTACACACAAATGCATTTACATTTAATTTTTCAGTTTTCCCTATATAGAACATGCTCCATTTTGTTCATTTATGGGACTGAATGCAAAGATAACATGGAAAGCTATTGATCGATACAACTGTGCAAATACCAATTAGAAAAGACCCAAGCAACTCAAATTAATGCCACAGTCTCCCAGGCTTCCTGAAAGATCCGAGCAAGGTCACTTGGCCTCTAGGTCCTTATCAATAGAAAGGAGCTAATAATAAATCTCAGTTCCACGAGGCCACTGTGGATCTTGTGTTTCTTACAAGTCCCCAATAGAAAGCCCAGTCCGCATAAGTGGAAAGGAATGTTATTAGCACACTTGCTTCACAAGTCTTCTCTGCTCTTCCTCCCCAAAGCTGAAGATACTAAGACAAGAGCTACAGTTCACAGAAAGAAAGCAGACAGCGTCCCTTTATAAATGGGAGTATGCAGCTGTGTTGCTCTCAGGATAAAGGCATCAATTTTATTCCTCTCTGTGGAATGAAGTCTAATTATACAGGGCAAGACATAGAGACCCTACTGCAAGTGTCCTAAGAAGAATGCCCTCCCGTTTTACTGAATAAGGGGCCTTCAGCCCTTTCCACTGATAAACCATTAGCAGCCCAGCTCATTTGGAAGCCCCTGTCTACTATCCTATAGATCCTTGTCCAGTGCAAAGCAAAGGGAGGTCTTAGAATCACAAAGCCGTTACTATGGTAGCCGTCCTTCTCACCCGCATTCCCACCATTATGGAATTATCCCTTTCTGAAATGTCCTGTTGTGTCTGTAGCACTAGATTTCCCCTCCCCTTCTGCAATACTCTCCAAGACCTCTAAGGCAGCCAGAGGACTCCAAAGGCACAGTGTAAAAAGCAGAGATCCAAAGAGAGAGACTTTAATGAGCAGGGAAAACATTGGAATATTCATAAATACAGTAACAATTATCAACTCCCTCCTCCAACAGCTTAGCTGGAATTAAGAGTGTCTTTCACCACTGGCATGTTATCTCCCCTCCTCTTCTGTGAGCAAGATGATAAAGGAATATCACACCTAGCAGAACTCTATATAGTGTGGCACCCTTTTCACTGAACTTCCTACAGTCAACCCCTGACGGAACTTTTTACAGCTGTGTTCTTTTTCCTAAATTTGCTGGTGTTATAAAGAGCTCAAAGGTTTTCATCACAACTCAATCGGACTGCAAGCAAACTGCAAGAGGTAAGAGCTTTGGTATCAGAGTGGGCAACATTTATTAGCCTAGAAAATACAGCATCTCCTAACTTGTATTGGTGTTTCCAAACGAACAGTTTCTGTTATTACTGTTCAAAAGGTGCTGTCTATAATGATAAGAACACAGTTGGGTGTTCTACTCAATATTACTAGATGTATCCATAATAGAAGATTGCGAACTAAATATTACATTTATAAATGAATTACCTACCAAGTTACAACAAATTGATACAAGTTGATTTTTTAATTTTCATAATACTCATAAGAGTGTTATGAAGTATCATTCACTTTGGATGAAGAATGAAAAGCATTGCTGTTCTAAGAAAATAGAATAGCTGTGATTTCTAATGTATTTTTAAGACAATTAGCTATGATTCTCTTAATAAACTAGAGAATTGAATACAAACAAAAGACAATCTGCTGGGAAACTTGGGAATGTTTGTTCAAGCTTCATTAAGACATAAAGTAATCCTACCTTTTTGCTGTAGAGGAAATTCTTTATTTTATCTTTTTTGAAATATCTGGAACACTGTGGTCTAGTTGCAAAATTAACACTTGCAATTAGTATAAAGTGTTTTAAGTTCCAAGTAATACTAGAGTTAGATCCAAATAATGGTGAGTTTTTCATTTATATGATTTCTATGCTTTTCATTATGTCTAAAGACTTGAATGAAATTAACCATAGGAACAGAAGCTTTTCCAGTATTTATATCACTTTTATTTACAAAGATTTGTCTACAAAGCACTTTCAATCAAGCAAATGATACATTCAATGCACAGTATGTACCGCTTCTTTGGAACTTCAAGTGAAGGTACTTGTATACATATATGCATACATACATACATAAAAACATAATATTGCATATTATATATATGGATAATTAGGCTTCTGTACCTATGACAAGTAGGGCAATTAATTGAAATATGGGTAACCAAAAAATTTAAAATAGAACATCCTTTCCTAGAATTGTACCTAATTTTCATGCATAGTTTATAAAAAGAATGGCTGGGATTCATGTGCCAATATAGAACGTGTTTGTTTATGCAACTAATTCTAGAGGATCTCCCGATTATCTGGAGGTGGGTTTTTCAAAAGTCTGGGGAGGGGATTATCAGACAACACTAATCAACATCCAATAGCAAGGAAAAAACCCAGCAAGTTTTACTAGTTCATATAATAAATAATAAAATACAGATTTCTTGATATTGTAATATTTTCATCCAAGTTTATTTATTTGGTATTTCAGGCTCTCATTGAAGACAGTTGTGAGGAATGAACAGCCAAGCAGACTCTTCAGGCCTGTTATTCAACATTTCCCTGTCAAATTCAGAGCAATGTGGCAAAGAGAGTCACATGGAAAACATCCTTTTTGCTATTTTCTACCTTCTCAATTTCATCCTAGCCTTTTCGGGCAATGTTTTGGCACTCTGGCTCTTCATTCGGGACCAAAAATCAGATACCCCTGCCAATGTTTTCCTGATGCATCTTGCTGTAGCCGATCTGTCTTTTGTGCTCATCTTACCAACTCGGTTGGTCTACCACTTTTCAGGCAATCACTGGCCATTTGGAGAGCTCCCTTGCCGACTCACAGGGTTTCTTTTCTACCTCAACATGTATGCGAGCATCTACTTCCTCATGTGCATCAGCATAGATCGCTTCTTAGCTATCGTGCATCCTGTGAAGTCCCTCAAACTCCGCAGGTCACTCTATGCTCATTTGACCTGTGCCTTCCTGTGGGTTATAGTTGCGGTGGCCATGGCACCTCTTTTGATCAGTGTGCAAACAGTTGAGATGAATAATACCACCATCTGCCTCCAACTCTACAGGGAGAAAGCATCACGCCACGCTCTTGTCTCCCTGGCTATCGCATTCACTTTTCCATTTTTTACTACAGTAACCTGCTATTTACTGATCATACGAAGCCTGAAGAAGGGGCACCGCATTGAAAATCATCTAAAGGAAAAAGCCATCAAAATGATAATCATGGTTCTTACAATCTTCTTGGTCTGCTTTGTGCCCTATCATGTCAACCGCTACATTTATATCCTCAATTATGATGGTGTGAAGACTTCTTGTGCAATGCAGAGGATCCTGGCACTTGGCAATCGCATTACTTCGTGCCTCACCAGCTTAAATGGTGCCCTAGATCCTGTCATGTATTTTTTTGTCGCTGAAAAGTTTCAAGAGGCCTTATGTGGTTTGTTTTGCCCCAAAAGAATTGCAAGATTACCTTCAAGTTATGATGGGAAAACAAACGACAGCTCTTTAAGTGCTAAATCTGAACTGTAAATACTTGAAAACAAAATGCTTCCTTAACAAAAGTTTATTGTCCAGTACAATTTGATCTCCTAGAAAGTAGAATTTCTTTTCTACAAAAACACAAGATCTAATACTTAATTGTTAAGGATAAGCATATACACAATCCTAACTGGGAAGAAGTAGGGAGGTGGTAGATGGTGCTATTTCGAAAGCCCTGCTATTCCTTGTTGGCCATGATGGATAGTATCTCCCTTTTTTGCCTTTTCCCTAGCATTTTTAATTTTCTGGGATGGGTGAGTGGAGGGGAATTACAGAGATAATAGTTACAAAGACTATCAGGACACATAATTATTTTGATTTCCTGGAATACTCTTTTGAATGTTACTATCAGTGGAAATATTGCCAATAAGATTTTTCATAAGCATTATTTTGATCTACAGACAATTAAGAGGCAACTTTACCTTATCATAACCATTTCAACAATTAGATCAGGTTGTCTGAAATTATGAATCTTGTGATAATTTTTGCATAGCAAATAGCACTAAGTAATAACTCCATTAAAATATAAATTGAAATTTCAGTGAACAAAAGTTTGGTAACTTCTCCAGAAAATAAATGTTCATAGGTAATGAAAGAATTGACCATTTAAAATATTAAAACAGTGGATAGAGAAGTTTTAGTAATATCCAAGAACTGTCCAAATCCTATTTTGTGCAATCTGCAATATAACAAGGCAGGCAGGAATTCAGCCCCAAAGTTGTTCAACATTTACATCTACAGTGCAAACTTTTGAGAGGTTTATGAATATGGGGTTTAGTTTTAAACAAACTTTATAACTCTCCTACCATAGTTGTAGATGATTACGAAAGCTGCTGATGCTTTTTATTACATCTCAAGACGAATAAATTACAAACATCACATTTCAACGAAGTGTTCCTTTTAATTACAGCTTTGGCTGTAGATACCATTTTCAATAGCAGTGAATGCACAAACCACAATTTATTTTATATGCAGATTTTTTAATATGGTTAATGAATTCTTAGAGAGCTTGCTACAAATCATTAACTCAATTCACTTTAATAATGTAAGATGTAAGTCCAGCTGGGCACTTAGCCCTACTTAATGTAGACTGAGTCTGCCATATTGTCTTAGAACAATGATGATCTGAAGCTGGAGCAACTGAGCTTGTACAGCTACCTGCTTTACTTTGACAATGTAACTTTGCTGCAGTTCTATCACTAGTTTGTACTATCATGCTTGTTATCTTTCTACATGAGCGGCAGTGGCTCAGTGGTTAGAGTGCAGTACTGCAGGCTACTTCTGCCGGCTGCCGGCTGCTTGCAATTTGGCAGCTCAAATCTCACCAGGCTGTTGACTCAGCCTTCCATCCCTCTGAGGTGGGTAAAATAAAATTGTTGGAGGCAATATGCTGACTCTGTAAACCGCTTAGAGAGGGCTGTAAAGCACTATGAAGCGGTATATAAATCTAAGTGCTATTGCTACATTTCAGATCCTAGTCAACTTTATACTGTGCATTTTATAAGTTTTGATGTTTTCCAGTATGTTTAGAACATATGCACATAAATGTTTAGCTAAAACAGTGTAAATTACTTCCATTTGCCTTTTAGCAGTTGAGTTCTGTTTTCTAAATTGAAGTATGTTGTGACCACAAATACCTAATATCTACTAAAGAAAAGGCACAAGGACTGCCTTTAATTTTTCTAAAAATTATTTTTAGTAATCTAAACTCTATTAGCCAATATGATAGAAGAAATATAAAACATAAAGATAGGTTCAGAGAATTCACAAATAAATAAAATGTTTAATTTCCAATATTATTTTCATTAAGGAAAATAACGTAAATGCTAAGAATAGGCTAGAAAATGGAAAGTTGCTGCATGTATTTTGAAGCTATTCTATTTTGTGGTTTTTTTTCCAAATTATTTTTGCATTTATTGTCTTTTATTTTTACTTTCTTTATATTCACATTTGTACTTAAAATGTATATTTAAAAACTGTTATATTTCTTACATAACTGAAAATACATTCAAAAGGAGAATAAAGCAATTTTGTTTATAATGGTGCAAAATTCTGTCTATCCACCAACACTACCAACACTGTTGGTAAGTATTATTCATCTTAATATAACTGTATTTATAAAGACGCTTAGCTACTTCCTGGCATTTTGTCTAAAAGAATTACCATTTTGAGAATGGCTGCTAATACATTCAATCTCCAGACTTTTTAGAGACATATCTTCCTTTCCATAACTTATTACTATCTTACACAATGCATTCAACTTCACATTTAGTTTCTATGCCTATCTCTGCTAACATTTTAACATATAAAATGCAGATATATTTCTATCTATCTATTCTTACCTGCCAGCGTTCTTCACAAAACCCAAATCAGCAAGAACTACATCACAGAGTTCACAACGAAAACATTCGGGATGCCAATTATTGTTCATTGCTTTGATGACTCGGCCAATGATGAATTCACCTTGAAACAGAAATACCACACTTTATAACCTTAATTCATTTCAGAAGACTCCCTGGTCCTTAGAATTCCATAGTAGTAGTTGGGTAGCAAATTTTTTAAAACACATTTTGTAGTCTGCTTTATTACAGTAATGAGAAACCTAAGAGTATGTCTAACTTGCTCAAGGTCACTGAGATAAATACAGGTTTGTTAGAGACAGAACTAATATCTATTTCACTGAACCACAAAGATTCCATTATAAAGTTCTGAATGTCTTTTTAAAAAAATACAATTTTCCATGCATTATTTTTGTTCTTACCTATGACCAGTGGAGTCATAAATAAATTATAATATTTTCTTTTTAATTTGCTCTCTACTGCCTCTGCTTAAGAAGTTAGTTATAGAACACCCAGGATCTCATAATCAGATAGTTTACAAACATTGTTAATAAACAGACAAAATTAGATTTGAATCATTTATGTGGAAACCTTACCACATTCCCCACAGCATGGTGCAAATAGCATCTGGAAATCATGCTCACAATATTTTCTCCCTTCAAACTGAAAGAGATATGCAGGAAAACATATCTTTATAAAACATTCACCATACCAAGAACTGTAGAATGTGCAGATACAAAGCAATAGTATTCCCTCATCAATATCTGGGGGAATCTTGCATTACTGATTCTTACTTTTGGGAAGCTCATTCCAAAACATTAACCCACCTTCAAATCACAATAGTTATTATAATTGTAATATTAATTAGATATTTTGTAATAGCACTCATCTCATTTTGCTAGCTACTCTCTCTGATTTTAAATATGCCTTTTTTACTGACTATAAAAAGATTTGCTTTTAATGCACAAGAGATAATAGCTCATGATTTTCTGACGTTGTTTAGCCTTGCATTTTTATTAAATTAAATCAATTAACAAAAACAAAGGGAGACATACTTAGCCTATTCTTTTAATATTAGTTTTCCCTTCCTTCTGTTTCACTATCATGGTTCCTAATGTTAACTGACTACAGTATAATGTTATGTTTAAAGCTGGATAAACTATGGTTGCTCTTAACTATGGTTAACTAAAACATGTAGGTTTCATGCTTGGTTTATGACATTGGTTTAAACACATCCCAGAAAAAAGTACTCATTTTTTAATGTTTGGATTTGTGATCTTCAATTAATGCTCACAGAAATGAGAGCTTCCAATATCACTTTTTGCAAGAGGATGTGAAAGGAGTACAGGGTTTCAAGCTAGTAGACATAGCCCTAAACTATAATTTAGCACTTTCTTAAGTCATGCTGGCTAGAATTTTTTTGAGTTCCAACTCCAATATTTCTCCAAGATTCTAAGCTGAAGAAATCTGGTTAGCACAGTACCTGAACTGGTGATTGCTGAACTCTTCTAGCTACTTGTCTAAGAAAGTGAGACTCTGCTGAATGGATGATATTAAAAATTACATAGGGGAGAAAAGAGAAATGGAACACTGAAATTAGAACTGAGGCAATTGTATACTGCATAGAAAATAGTTCAGTTATGCTTCTCAGTCAAGGAAGGAAAAAAACTAAGTAACTTTCCCAACTATTAAAAGTATAATAATCTCACATCATAGAAGAGGCCATCTGGAAACTGGCGAAAGCACTGAGCACAGACAAAGCAGTTTTCATGATACAGTTCTCCATTGCTGTTTACAATACGTTCAGTTGGATCAAAACGGGCTCGACAGCGTTCACATACAGCATTTGCAAGGGCATCTGACATATTACTGAGAAACAAGAGAAAAATGAAAAATATTTCTAAATGCAAAGTGTAGCCATTAAATTAAGTTACAGTAATAAAAAATAAAGTCCATTTTATACCTTTATTTAGATTCAAGCACAGTAGAGGTGCCAATTATAAAAATAATTAGAAGGTAAATATTTAATTATCCTGAATAGAATAGAATAGAATAGAATAGAATAGAATAGAATAGAATAGAATAGAATAGAACAGCTTTATTTGACCAAGTGTGATTAGACATACAAGGAATGTGTCTCTGGTGCAGAACTACACTAGGCTAGTGACTATACTTCAATTAACAGTCTATCTGACTCTAAGGATGCAATCCTTTGTATACTTAATGGGGATTAAACTCGTAATTGGACTTTTAATAAATACATAGACTCTTGTACTATAAAGCAATGGAGCTTAATTATATCGAAAGAAGTAGTCTTCTATCTCTCAAATGAAAGTGAGCTATTTGCTTGGCTCTTATTTAATGCCATCTACAGAATATTAATATATTATGATTTAAATGGTGTTTTATCAAAAAGTCACAGAAAACTACATAAAGTGGTAGTAGCTATTAAGGATGCCCTTTAAACTACCTTTAAAAAGCAGCATAGGTCAAGGTAAAGCTTTTTCAGGCTATGTTCAGTTCCTGGAGACTTCATGGAAACATCTGTAGAAGGTCATGGATGAAAGTGTTCTACAAGTGGCTTCTAACTAGACCCCCTTTAATTTCTAAATTCAAAGCTAGACAATGGGGGTTTTTGTAAGCATTCAAAACCACCCACCTTTACCTTTCTTTTTTACCTCCCAAGTAATCTGTACATTTTGATTAAAATTGAGACAAATCAAAGTAACAATTGTATTCCTTCCAATTGTCTTCTGAAGTTAGAATGCAGCTATTATTTGGTGCCCAATGAGACCCAGACAGTTCTTTGGCCATCTAGAAAGAATTCAGATCAATTTTTAGGAACATATTTCAAGTCCCTGCTGTCTCTCAAAAGCAATTCTTTACTGTGAAGAACTCAGTCAAATTGAGATCAACCCTTGGTTACAAATAGGCAAAAAAAGTTGGCGTTCCTTGGATTTTCACTGATCTAACTCTGTATATTTGGGTACATGCAATAGTAATGTCAAAGCAGCAGATTAAAAATACTGATCTCCGATTAGACCTGGTATCTCTTTCCATGGGTTTACTTCTGATCAACCATTCACTCTTTGTAGACCTGCTACCTTACTTGGAATCATTCAATATAGGATGGCATTATCCTCAGCCTGATTTGATGCCTACTGCAGTCATAGAACAGAGATACAAAGTTATCCTTTTTGGACTGAGGTTTTGCCATGTAGCAAAAGGGCTACTGAAACTGTTAAATTCTTTTTATATATTGGCCATTTTATGCTGGCATATAGTCAAAGTTGATAATAATAATAATAATAATAATAATAATAATAATAATAATAATAATGATGACCGTGTTGCTAAAATCATTCACTGGAAATTGTGCCAGAAGTTTGGATTTGAGTACAGCAAAAACCACTGGGAACATTAGGTTGAGAAAGTTTTAGAGAATGAGAAACTCAAGATCTTGTGGGACTTTAGGATTCAGACTGACAGGCACTTGGTCCACAACACACCTGACATAACAATAGTTGAAAAGAAAAAAGTATGGTTCATTGACATTGCAATACCTGGTGATGCATGAATTGAAGATAAGCAGCAAGAAAAAATCACAAAGTACCGGGACTTACAAATTGAAGTTGAGCGACTGTGGAAAAAGAAATCGTGTGTTGTCCCGATTGTAATTGGAGCCCTCGGAGCAATACCCAAAGGGCTACCCCGCTATTTAGAAATTCTAAATTTGCCGGACTTGAACATTTTGACTCTACAAAAAACCACCTTACTCGGAACAGCTTACATCCTCCGACGATACCTTAACAGTTCCTAGGTCCTTGGTTAGGACTCGAGCTGCTGAGCTATTAACCAGCCTCAAAGGCTGTGAATCTCACTAAAGATTAACCAATAATAATAATAATTTTATTTCTATACCGCCCTTCTCCCGAAGGACTCAGGGCGGTGTACAGCCAATTTAAAAACACAAGACAAAACAATGATTAAAAATTAAAATAATTAAATAGATTTGGCCCGGTTTAAAACCCCGAAAATTTAAAATACCCCAATTTAAAATTATTATGTTGATAGCCCGGCCTGGCGGAACAACAGGGTCTTCAGTGCGCAGCGAAACACCCGGAGGTCGGAGATCTTACGTATTTCTGGGGGCAGTTCATTCCACAGGGCTGGGGCTCCCACAGAGAAGGCCCTCCCCCTGGGTGTCGCCAGCCGACATAACTTGGCTGATGGCACCCTGAGGAGACCCTCTCTGTGGGAGCGAACTGGCCGGTGGGAGGCTATTGGTGGCAGAAGTTGGTCTCGAAGGTACCCGGGTCCTGTGCCATGGAGCGCTTTAAAGGTGATGACCAACACCTTGAATCGCACCCGGAAGACCACTGGGAGCCAGTGCAGCTCGCGCAGGAGGGGTGTCACGGGGGCACAACGAGTTGCGCCCATAACTACCCGCACGACCGCATTCTGGACCAGTTGGAGCCTCCGAGTGCTCTTCAAGGGGAGCCCCATAATCCCACATTTAAGCAAATTTCCTGTTCATTCTGATCAATTTTATCTATGTTTACTTTCAGATATTCATGTCTGTATTACTCTAAATATAGCTAAATTCTGCTATGTCATATTAGAATTATTAGAATTATTAAAAGTCTTTATTGGCCAAGTGTGATTGGACACACAAGGAATTTGTCTTTGGTGCATATGCTCTCAGTGTACATAAAAAGAAAAGATACATTCATCAAGAATCATAAGGTACAACACTTAATGATAGTCATAGTCATAGGGTACAAATAAGCAATCAAATCAAATCATACTAGGAAACAATCAATATAAATCATAAGAATACAAGTCACAAAGTTACAGTCATACAGTCATAAGTGGGAGGAGATGGGTGATAGAAACGATGAGAAGATTAATAGTAATGCAGACTTAGTGAATAGTTTGACAGTGTTGAGGGAATTATTTGTTTAGCAGGGTGATGGCATCCGGGAAAAAACTGTTCTTGTATCTAGTTGTTCTGGTGTGCAGTGCTCTATAGCGTCGTTTTGTGAGCAGGAGTTGAAACAATTTACGTCCAGGATGCAAGGGATCCTCTTTTTGATTTGTACAGTATACAGGTCCTCAATGGAAGGCAGGTTGGTAGTAATTGTTTTTTCTGCAGTTCTAATTATCCTCTGAAGTCTATGTCTGTCTTGTTGGGTTGCAGAAGCCATACCCAGAAGCTGTATATGCATAATATACAGCTAATTATACCCAATTAATTTTACAGTGTCGTTTTCATATATTTGTAACCTGTTTAATACTACTGAGTGTTAATACAAGTAGTCCTCGACTTACAATAGTTCGTTTAATGACTATTCAAAGTTACAAAGGCACTGAAAAAAATGACATGACTATTTTTCACACTTATGACATGGCAGCATCCCCTTGGTCATGTGATCAAAATTCAGATGCTTGGCAACTGGTTTAGGATGGTTGTGATGTCCTAGGGTCATGTGATCAACTTTTGCGACCTTCTGATAAGCAAAGTCAATGGGGAAGTCAGATTCACTTAACAACTGAGTTACTAACTTAACTGCAATGATTCACTTAAGAACAGTGGTAAGAAAAGTTGTAAAACGGGCAAAACTCACTTAAAAAATCTGCATGGTTCTCCTCTTTTTCCTACCACACTGTAGTTATGTAATCTTGATGTTCACAAGGCACAGATAACCATTTGAAGGACCAAAGGATTCAGAAAGGATATTGTGGTACACAAAATGTAATTGTGACAATATACTTTTTGCCATCTGAACATCTAGGAAAAATGTCCACTAAAAAAAACGATTTCAGTACATGGATTTGGTCTTTTTGGGAACATCAGTCATTTTCAAAACAAAAGAACCTCCCTTTTGAAATCTGATTTTCTGTTGACAATTAATACCTCATAATTAAAGGTAGAATATTTTATATCCTGTAAGACATTTTCACAAATTTTTGATGCCTGGCAGGAAACATATCCTACATTTAATGTTCTGTTAGAATTCTCTCAGAGGAATGATATTATAGAACTAAATAAGAGGAAGGAACATCTTTTTGCTCCTGAGTGAAAGATAGGTTATAAGTAAATAAATAAATATCACTAGAACACCTCCATTTTTAGCAAAACTGAGTGTAACCATTATTTTTTATATACATTACAAACCAGGCTTTCTACAACTAATCCGCTGGGTTAAGTACTTAGCTCTAATGCTATTTTCTCTATAAAATTACTTTTTCTTTTGTTTGTAAAAAGCAACAAATTTTGCTCCAATAGATTAATACAGCTACCTCTTCCATTACCAGTTTCTTTGAATATGTATGTAGAATAATGATTTAAATTTTTTGAATTTTATACATATATCAGCTTTTATATTGTTTGTGAAGGTGACTGCTTGTTAATTTTTCTATATGATTTGTGAATCTGATTTATTTGTATCCTGCCTTTTAATTTTTATAATTAACTTGTGAACTCATGAGCTATTTCCCATTATTTTTAATGGCTTAAAAATAATAGACCAGAGATCCTTTAGAACAGGGGTGTCAAACTGGATTTCTTCGAGGGCTGGATCAGCATTGTAGTTCTCTTCTGCGGACTGGCCGGGGGGTGGGGGAATATGGAAGTTGGGATGGACGCCTCCTGTAACACTTTGCCAGCCAAAATGGGGTGGAGTGGGGTGGGGTGGGGTGCCGACTTTTGGTCGGCAGAGTGCTGCAGGAGGCTATCCAGGCCAAAAATGGGCCGTGGGGAGGCCGCGGACAGGCCCCCAAGCTCCTTTTTGGCTGCCAGAGGCACTGCGGGCTGGTCCTTTGCTATTTCCAGGCCAGCCCCACAGGCCAGATTTAAGCACCCCACGTGCTGGATCTGGCCCACGGGCCTTGAGTTTGACACCCCTGCTTTAGAATAAAGTATAGTATACCGGTATTAGAAATATTATAGATATATTCTATTGATGCTTTCAACTTCTATGCTAACTGTTCAAAGCAAGGACTGCCAAAATACCAGAAGAGTGTTAATAAATAAAAATGGGAGATAGAGATTGTCATGACACAAATGTCATTTCCAGATGAGTACTACGTGGAAAACTAAATGCTAATGGATTACAAGAACAGAAGTTTGAATTTCCATGAGAGAAAAAAAAACCACGATCTGCATCTTGCCAGAGGTTATGCCTTTTGTTACTTCTGACCTTACAAGCATTTTACAAGAATTTCTGGATTTTCTCATCCATCCCACATAGCCACCTACTTGCAAAGTGTTAAAAATGTCAGATAGTAAAAGATGTCTTTGATTAGAACAGCAGCAAGCTTTCGTAACTTACATTAGGAGTTATGAAACGTAAGATAGGAGTTAGACATCTTCCAACAAAATGGATACCCACACAACTTTATCAAAAAGTATCAAATCACACAACCCGCTGCACTCCCATACATCAAAAACATCGCACAAACAATAAACAGACTACTGCAACCACATGGCATCACAGTAACATACAAATGAAAGCCCTTCAAAATATCTTAAGCAAACCAAAATGACCCAGTAGCCCAAGAAGCAAAAAACAGGAGTCATCTATAACATATAATGCAAGGACAACATGGAAGAAGACTAGCAGAGCTCATCCGCAAACTACGGTAGTTTTTAAAAGACATGATAAAAAAAACGTCTTTAATTTCAACTGTTTCAACTGCCAACTGTTTAGAGGGATGCCGTGGAGACACTGTGTGGGAGAAATTGGGTACTAGAGAGATTCCCACAACAGTGAAGTCTGCTTTCTTCCCTATCCTTCAAGCTTGAGGAAGTACTGATTGGCTTAGATTTTCAGCAGCTGTAGCAAGGACAATCACCGACCACCTCAAAGATGATTCTAGAGTCTGGGTAATATTTGAGAGAATGAAAATCACTATATACAAGTACACTAACTTACACTGAATGTAACTACGTAAGGAGAACCTAGTTGCAACCCTTTGAGAATTGAGATAATCTCACAATAGTGACTTAGCATATACACCTTAACTTGCGCTTTCCTTGAGGCTGCCTTGAAGATAATTCACAGGCTGCAATTGGTTCAGAATTCTGCAAGCTGATCTTTGATGAGAGGAAGTAGGTTTGTTTATGTGTTTAAACATATGGCAGGGTTGCATGCCAAGAGATCAATGACCAGAATCCAAGATAGGGAAGGCTCCTCTACAGTTTAAATAGAAGACAGATACATAGTAAGCATAGTTTTTTCATTCTTGTATAATGAGACGAGTCAGCCAACATTTTATATCCATAAAGTTATACTTACATAACATTTTGTTATATGAACTCCTTTTAAGGATATTCTAGTGTAATAAGTATTAGACTATAGTTCCAATCCATTCAATCCCTCTGGACCAAATTTACATCAAAATTTAAACCAAACCAAACCAAATTTAAAGAAAAATACTATAAACAGATCAAAATAATAAAAAATAAAAGTCAAATTAAAATGTAAAGCTATTAAGTATCATTAGAAGAGACTGAAAGCAGGGATTTATAGCTTCCTTGAACCCCTCTTAAGGGAATAGATTCATGATACCTATATGGGCTGCTTTCTACCTATAATTCAGGAGCAATGATAGAAAAAGCTTATTCCTAAACTATCACTGCGTAAGCTGGAGGCACTCAAAACAGATGTCTCTGATTATCTTAAATTTGGGGATCATATAGAGAAAGGAATTGTTTCAAACAATTCAAATTTAAAGTATTTGGGATTTTAAACTGATAACTATATTTTGTCTGGAAGACAAACCCATTGCCTTAGGGAAAAAAATGTAAGAATAGATACAGGTATCATTAGCATTTTAATAACAACCAACACCCAAACTCCTGATGACCTCATCTAGTGGTTTTACATGTGTTAAAAAAACCCATTAAAATATTCATTGTAAATGCCTCACTATGCATCAAATTCTGTTAAGGAGAAATGAGACATATTTGACTGAACTATGCATAAAGAATATATCTTTTGAAAACTAAATTATTTCTAAAGATCACCGATTTTTTAGAAGGGAGATTCTCATATATTTTAAAGACAGAAAATATGGAAAATTTGCCCGGTTTAAAGGATTAGAATTCCTGTTTCTTTTGCAGTATAATCATGCATGTTGAACACAAAAATTAAACAAAGCATTAATATTGTAAACTTATTTTGGGTGGAAAAAAAATATAAATTGATTCTTGTTGGCAAGTAAGATAAGAAATATCTTTTAAGTCTATTCATGCAGTGCTAGTTACACTAACCTATTTTAACTTCAAGTGATGAAGGTTTCCATAGCAGATTTCCTGTTTTTATACAGAACTGATGTTATCAGAGCCAAAGCAGCACTTCCTTCAAGCAAAGGGAGGAATCCCAACCTGGTTTTCCTTACTTTCCACTTCAAAGTAAGTCAGAGCAAACATTTTAAATATATCAGCAACTGTTAATCTGAGGAGGTATCCAAATAACCTACCCCAATATCCCAGTTGCCCTCTCTTTCTCATCATTCAATAGTGACACTATGCCACTCAGGCGCTCTTGTCGGCGTTGATAGAGTTTGGAAGATGTTAGTCCCCGAAGTCTCACACCAGCCATGGTTCTTACCGCTGGGAAGAAAACTGCATGAAGGTAACCGAATAGCAACTCTGAAGTAGAAACTCACAAGGTTCAGGAAATGGGTTTCTTCCAGAAAAACTGTGTTCTTGTATTTGCTAGTTAAAAGAAGTGACGTCCATTCTTCTCATACACCACTTTTTCCTCAAGAACTATACAGATTCCTTGCCTGCTTTCCTTCTCTCTTCAATCCATCCCATTCATGTTACGAATTCAGAATTATATTTGTTTAGAGAATTTAAAACACCATATTTCAAACTCCCCTTAATTCCCTCACCAAAAATCACAGAAATGTGATAAATAATAAATTATTAATTTAATAAATTATAAACAATACAATTGAGTAGCCATATCAGAAAAGATAGCTATGAGATTTTTAATAGTAGATATTTTATCAGTAAAAAGAAATGATAATAATAAAAATATATCCTTTAATTTCAGCACTCCTTAACTAGTTTTGCATTAGTTATGCTCTAAAAAAAAATTATGTCACTAGAACAAAAAATGCTAGAAAGGAGCAGAGTGGCTTTGAAACTCACTCCAAAAATCACATTCCAATAAAATATCAAGAAGCGCAGTAAAGAAACATATTTTACATTTCTAAACCCTCCCTGCCCCCAGTTCATAATTCTAGACTCAGAAGGTCACTGACTCATGTTGTTGCTTTTACACCCACTTTGGAAAAAGTATCATGTTACACAAATTGGAGACATAACTCTGAAGTTTAAATTGTTTTGGTAATCCAGTCCTCCCTGTCCTTCTCTCCTTTATCTATTGTTCTGTTAACTTTTGTTATCATATTTTAAATGAGATTTTAAAAAATTATTTATTATTCCTTATTCTGTATATATATATATATATAAAATTATAACAGAAACAAATTGGAATAAGGTAAGGTATCAAACTCTAATATGCAAGCACATAAAAAGTTATTTTTAACGATCTCCCAAAATATAACTATTGATTTTATTAAGATTGTTGGCAGCAGTATTACTAATAACCTTTTACAGCAATCATTGCTAAAGGCTCAGCTGAGTAACCTTATAAATTCTCCCGTTCTGGACTAATTGTTTTCACAGACCTAGAAATGAAAGATCTTGGGTATGCTATCAATGTTCATTATCTAATTTGCTGTTATCATACATAGACATGATAACATGTCTTACGTCAGAAGGTCTTCATCTTTTAAATCTCATCAGTCATCTATTAAATGATCAAGATTCATCTAAGTAAGGAAAATGTCAAGTTTCCCCAAGTAAGAACAATTATATGTTTACAGGATTCTGTTATATTTATTACATAGGGTAAGATTTGTAATGACTCATCTATGCTACTTCTCTGCTAGTCTGCCCTACTGTCATAATCCATTAATTGTGGGTTCATAATTCTTTGGGTAGCTATGGTTTTAACACATGTGATAATCTATATCAGAACAGGGGCAGAAATACTGAATCAGTAACAATGAAAAATTTGTAATAATAGGCAATTTATTTGATTGTAGAGGCGTGATGGCTCAGCAGTTAGACACTGAACTTGTCAGCTGCAAAGCTGATAGCCCAGATTCAAGACCCAATGGGGTTTGAACTCCCATTACTTACCCCACCTTTCAAATACCTAGCAGTTTGAAAGCACGCAAATTAGAGTAGATAAATAGGTACCACTTTGATGAGAAGGTAACAGTGTTCCATGTGCCTCAATATATAGTTATGCTGGTCACATGACTACAAAAATATCTTTGGATGGTATTGGCCTCTTCAGCTAAGAGCGGAAATGAACTTAGAACTTAGAGATGACTCCTTAGAGTCAGACATGACTGGACAGGGGAAACCTTTATCTTTAGTTTTTTTCTTGTATTTATGAGTTTAGCTCAATTTTATACCAAATAGTTCATGAATATTTGTACTATATATTGGTCTCTACTATATATATATATATATATATATTTAATCATGTAAGAAAGGTTTAGAACATTATTTTCTGAATAACCCTGAACGCTATAATTTGTACTCTCAAAACACAAAAAATAGGTTAAGAGTTCACTATTGGGTTAATAGAGTCTCATCATTTCAGACTTTCATGATTTATTATTGCTATTTCATTATTTTTTGATAGGATTGATGTATTTATGCAAAACAAGACGAAAATGTAGAATTCTTATTTTTCCAATAATAATAACAAAATAGTAAGCAAATAATATAAGTAAGAACAAATACAATATAATTGCTTTCACAAAACTCCAAATGTCAGGGGCATGTCACACAAACAGCAGATTTCCTCAGGATGCATGTCTTTATTTCAAACAAAAGGAAGGAAGCTCATTTTAGCACAGTACAAGAGATCCTCCCAGCTGCCCACTTGAAAAGTGAAAGGCTTTAGCCTTCAACATTTGCAGGAGAAACAAGCTATTGGAGAAGGAATTAGAAACAGTGCTGTGGACCATTTGATAAAAAAGAAATGATCTATAAACTGTTGGGAAAAAATCCATAAAACAAAGAGAATTTGATTTCAAAAGGAACCCATTCCAAGGAATAGTAATAATGTTAGCTAGAAATATTGCATAAAACTATTTTTATTTAACCTGTATTTATGTTCTCAGTAACTGCTCTCCCAATTGTGTATTTTTATGCAACTTGGAACCTCTTTACAGCAGAGTTGCTCCAAATAAAGGCAGACTAAAATCAGACCAAAATCTGCCCATAACCTTATCATGCTGTTTACAGGTTTTTCTTGAGAAATTCTTTTAACAATCTATATGAACAATTCTGCAATTTTACTGGTTTTACCATTAAATGCTTTGCTCTTTCCAACATACATTTGCATAGTATTCACTCTACCCAACTGTATTTTATTGTTTAAAATTATTTTATAGATAGTATAGCACAAATTTACAATAACATAGAATCAGTTCAATATCTGGTGAAAAACATCTATAATTTTAAAGGTTTAGAGAAGCAAATAATAAAGATTTAAACAGGTTTCTGAAGAGTCCAACAACAGGATAAAAGCTTTCACTATATAAAGTGCCCGTTTGCTATATCTCACTATTCTATAATAGTCTATTAGCTAATAAGACACGCATAAAGATTGCTTAAGAGAAAATCAGCCCCAAGTAGCAAGTGTATTTTACATTCCACTTGTTTAATTATACGGAATTCAGCAGCAGTATATTGCCTTTTTTTCAGCATTTTTTTCCCCCCAGTCTGGGATTGAAAAACTGGATTTCCCTATGGTCTCCCATCTAAATACATGTTAGGATTGATGCCGCTTTCCTTTTTGCCATCAGCGAAAGTCAGGAGCTGCCATCTGCTGTTGACAACAGCATTTGGTTTTCAATGCCTCTTAAAGCAAAAAAGATCGCATCACATACAAGAGAAATGAGCGGTTTCAGCCAGAAGAGGGAAACTTCATCTCCTCAGTAAATATGTGGTAGTACAAAGGTTAACGGGCAAAGAAGCTTTTTCTCCAGCTAGTAGTCGTGTTTCACAACTCCCCGTTTCCTCCGAAAGATTGAAAAACCCGACAATTCCTTTTTAAATCCCGAGAAAGGGAAGTCTTGGCAGTTCCTGAGCCACTCGGGACAGCGGTCGCGGAGGGCGAGTGGTCCCGTGGAGGAAGGAGGCGAAGCTGTTTCGACGTTTTGTCATCACCCGCCCTGGCAAGTGAAACCCAACCGAGCTTCCAGGCGACTGCGGGGGACCTCGCTGTGTTTCTCCTCTTACCTGCCCGTCATGGCGGCCGTGGGTCCAAAGCACTCTTGGCCAGAGAGCTTCGGTGCGGGGGTCGTGGGGAGAGCGACGAGCAGCGCGCTAGAGCACCCCGGTCCCGACTGCAGCAGCCCCGCAGCCCGCCTGCTCTTGTCCTCCGCCCGGTGCTGGCTGCCGTAGCGGGCCGCCCCTCTAGGTCAGGACAGGCGGCCTGATCTTCCTCCCGCCCCTCGGCCCAGCACATATTTTTCCTAGAAAGGGAATGAAATAATAAATAATGAAATAGCGAGGGCGGCGGTCTTGTGCGGTGGGACTTCATAGTGCAGGGCAGTGGAAAGCAAACCGCAGCTACTATAGGGCTATGGCTTGCTTGCTCTTACTCCGGAGATACTCTAAATAGTTTCTAGGATTAGAGCGACGATTATTTTGAACAGGTCCTATTAAAACCAGGGTGCGGGCCTCATTCTGTGCCTATGGCCATTATATGTCGCTATTTTCTTAGGAGTATTCTTAATATCCCAGTACAAATTTGTAAAGTGCCCATCTCACAAAATGTGACTCTGGGCAAGTACAGCTAGTCCTCCAGTTACAAGAAGTTTGTTTAGTGACTGTTCAAAGTTACAACAGCACTGAAAAAAATGACATGACCATTTTTCACAAGATGGTTGCAGCATCCCCATGGTCACATGATCAAAATTCAGATGCTTGGCAGCTAATTCATATTTATGATGGTTGCGGTGCCCTGGGGCCACGTGACCCCCCTTTTGCGACCTTTTGACAAGCAAAGTCAATGGGGAAGCCAGATTCACTTAACAATCATGCGACTAACTCAACAACTGCAATAATTCACTTAATAACTGTGCCAAGAAAAGTTGTAAAATGGGGCAAAACTCACTTAACAAATGTCTCATTTGGCAACATAAATTTTGGGCTCAATTGTGGTCGTAAGTTGAGGACTACCTGTACAACAATAGAGCTATTATGTTTTTAGTTTAGTGGTTCTCACTTTAGTCCATTATGTCCCAACAACCACTATTACAGAATTTATTAAATTTGTTTGCAGTCCATGTTGCTTAGAGGCAGCTCTATGCGACTTACAACATTAAAAGCAATAAAACCATAAAATATACATCTATAAACCCAATAAAAATACAGGTTACAACTAAAAGGTGCGGAGAGGGCACAGAATGTACAGGGGAGGGTGGGAGGGTGGATTTGTTATTGGTCCATCAACTATCTTCAATGGTACTCCTCCAAAATGGTCAATCTTGGTCATAACAAAAAAAATGATTTATGCATGCATTCTATTTTGTCAGAATATGACAAAAATTTAAGGAGATAAAGTTAGTGCAATAATGTTAACAACACTTATTAAGTATTAATACAATTAAATTATGAAATTTAAACAAAAATAATTTTCATTACCAGTAAAGTTGTAATGAATATATCTAGCATATGGGATTGAGGGATCGTACACATTTTGATCTCTTTTTCAGAAATGAGCTTGGGGAATTTGAAAACATGAGGTAGAACATTGCCAAGAGCCTGGATCCAAGAGTACATTGCCAAGAGTACATGGATTGGTATATATCTATAATCAATATATTATGTCTGAAACTGGAGTATGTTGTAAATGCACATAGGTTAGATCAACGCAGTTCAGATGTGTTTATTACTGCATTTACAATATCTAAGAGTAACTGCAATAATAACCCAACCTTATTCTACTGGATTTTGCTTCCTGAACACTTTTAGGTGTGTCTTATAGATTTTTGGCTGCGAATCATGAAAACAACCTGTAATTCAACCTATCTCATACTGTTTTATAAAAATCTGTTTTTACAAAATGGCAATGTAGACCCTCCAGTACTTGTTGGCTATGCTGCATACATGAAAAAACATACAAAAACATTCAGTACACCAAGTACAACTGGAATATTGTGGAGACTCAAAAGTAATGGTTCTGCTGCTTGGAATGCAGCTCAGATATATCAAGTAGTTACTGATGTAAATGGGACAGTTATGGAAGAGAATGACATTATATTAAAAAGAAATGACAATTTTCAAAGAATTTGGTTCCAGCACAGAAAAATTTGGCACATGAACCACTTGTTGACCCCAAAAATATTTTTGCCTTCGGTTCACGCGACCTTACATAAAACTCTGAAAAAATTTGTGAAACTGATGAACAAGATAAAGGTTTTCATTATTTTGGACAGATGTTTCCAAAAATAACTGATGCCAAGATTAAGGAAGGCATTTTTATTGATCCACAGATCAGATATGCCATCAATCACAAGCAGTTCAAAGATTTGTTAGTGGGGCCAGAGAAAATCACCTGGAAAGGATTCAAGGATGTTGAGAATTTTTTTGGCAATTAAAGCACCAAACTAGATTCAGCTGGATGATAAACTTCTTAAGACCATGAAGTGCAACGTCACCGAAAATGTTTTTTTGCATTCACTTGGATTTCTTTCACAAAAATGTAGGTGCAATCAGCAGCTAACAAGGTGAAAGGTTTTGGGATAATGCTTGAAGTTACAGGGGGAGGATCTGCTTAATTGCTAATGGTTTATTTTATTTTGAATGTTGATGTACCAGAGAAAATATGCTCACCATAAATGTACTAATAATGGGAAATATTATCAATTTTTGTCCATTTGATTACTGATATGACGTCATTTTCAATTCCTAGTGACTACACAGATTTTTTCCCATGACCGTTTGTCCCTAACTTTCGGGTCTTTTTGTCCTCTTGCTTAGAAATTATGAAGTATTGATCAAAATGAAAATAAAGAGCCCCTACTCTAGGGCCATAATGTTCCCGCTATGGAGTAATAGTTAATCTGACATACTTAACAAGATGAGTATTATCAAGTTCTGCCCTCTCCCTAGCAATTGCCAACCAATAGCCGAATCACGTCTTTCCCCGCGGCTCTAGAGTGCGGAAGTACCGCCCCCGTTTCTCCAGCCTTTTGCGAATGCGCAGTTGATGCTTTTGAAGCCGAAAGAGTGAGGTGAAGTTGCCCGTCCAAAGGGCGCCCAGAAAATGTTCTTCTCGTTCAGGCGGCCGCGAGGAGGTGGGAGAGTCGCGAGGCCAGGGCTACCTGCATAGGCTCCTCCGCCGCCCATCTGAACCTTTGTATGCACGCACGCAGGCAGTTGCCTGAGCGAGGATCACGTGTTTGAAGTTGGTGCCTGTTTTTTTTTTTTTTTTAAAGAGACCAAACCAAGGCGGCCGACTGCTTGCTTAGCAGTGCCGCTTTGCTAAGGCGGCTGCGTCCCACCGTTCCAGAAGCACCGGGCCGAAGAGCAGCCTCCTTGCCCATCTATTGTCTTCGCCTCCCGCCTGTTCCTTAGAGATTCCTCGCCAAGATGGCAGATCTGAACCGTCAACTGCAAGAATATTTAGCTCAGTCCAAGGGCGGCGGCGGCGGCGGCGGCTCGACGGTTTTGTCGGTTCCTCAGGCCCCTCCTCAGGATAAGGCAGAAGAAACCGGCTCGGGCTTGGGCGTCTGGCTGCGGCGCATGAACCCTTTCCCCGCGACAGGAACGTGGTCGGGGGCGGCCGAGGCGGAGCCGGAGCCGTGGCTACCGACAGGGGTGTCCCGTTGGCAGAGACTGGTGGGGAGCGCCCTGTGTCTGCTGCTGGCTGCTCTCTGTTTCGGCCTCGCCGCGCTTTATGGCTCGCTCCTGCTGCTTCGGAAGTTCGCGCTGCTCTGGTCCTTGGGCTCGGCCTTTGCGTTGGGAGCCGCTGGTTTCTTGCGGGGCCCGAGTCGCATCCTGGGCGAGCCTGACCGGCGCGGCCTGGCCATCCTGTATTTGGGCTCCGTGGGCGGAACTCTGTACGCTGCTCTCGGGCTCCGAAGTACGCTGCTCACGGTGCTGGGTGCTGTGGTCCAGCTGGGAGCCGGAGGCGCCTACTTGTTTTCCTCGTTGCCTGGCGGTGCTGCTGGTTTGCGCTATGCCAGCAGCTTCCTGGGGAGCTTCGTGCGACGAAGTGTTTCTAAAGCTCTTCCAGTGTGAGTTACTCTGTCGTCGGAAGTCCAACTCCCGGGCTTGGGACGACTGCTCCGTGAGGAGGCACCCCGGGCCGCTTTTCAAAGCAAAGCGCAGAGCAGGATATGCAGCTTGAATTCCAGGAATCCTTGAATAGAAAGTTTCTTCTGCGACTATTGTGAATTCCGGGAGATAATTCATTTGCCTCACTGTGGTTTTTTGACTGCTGAGAATATTAAAGTATTAAAACAAAAGATGTGACTTGAAACTGAACTACCTAACTGGCAGGTAGAAAGAGCCAAAGGTTTTGTAGAGTCTGTGTGTTCTTCTGACCATTGCACAAACTACCCCATTTAACCATTTTTAAAATTTACAGCCTTGTGATTTCTCTCACTCTTGGGCTAAAAAGGAGGCAGCTTAACATATCCTTTACCTATTCCAGTTATTGAAGTGTTTTCCCTCTTCTGACACAATTTTGGGGTGGGTGTGATTAGGATGCTTTGTCAACAGTTTAATTGATGGTGTTATTGGACTGGGATTTGTCCAGCTGCTATTAGCCTTTCAACTGCTGTGACTACAACTTCTCCATTCCAGTCAGTGGTACTGCCCTATTGGCCACTTTGTCCTGGACTGCAGAGTAGACCTGGGTTATATGAGGTTAGGTATATTGTTTGTTAGAGATGTGTTCCTTTAGAATATTATCTGAATGGTGAAATTAGCATGTAAAGCCATACACATGAACATATATTCTGTACATGTTCTGGAATTCCATTTCTCAAAAGAGTTGATCATTCCCACCTCCTTTACTCTGTGCTCCTCTTCTGCATTCCAACAATGCTTTTGCATCTATAATATATTTCTGAATAGCGTGAAGAAGAAGAAACCCACTAGTGTCAACTGTCTAACCCTCTTGCTCCCTCTCATTTTACCTTGCTGTGTTTCTTTTTTCTCTCACATAGTTCTCCTTCCCTCTTCACATCTTTCAAGAGTGCTAGACTGATGGTCAGAGGTGAGCTGATGGACTAATCAGAAATACAAAGCATCTTGGTCCCTGTGACCTATCCCTTGGGGAATTTGAAAGATACACCAAACCTTTGCTCCAGGCACCCGTTTTGTCTGCATGGTGGGAAAGAGTTGCCCATTTAAAACAGGAGAGCTTTCCCACTGAGCAGCTATTGCCAGCGCAACATCAGCAGGAGAGGGTTGCCCTGTACAAAACTCCCTTCTATTGCTTTCCTATCAGTCCCCTCCTACATTTTAACTGGGTCTGGATCTGGCTATCAGAAATATTTGCCCCAAATACAAATTAGGGCAAGTGATTGTTTTTTCCTGAGGGAAGTGAATAATCAGTAGGAGAAATGGACTGAGAGGAATCTACAAATTATTTTGCTTTAATCATGTATTAAAAGTGTAAGAACAACCCAGTTTGCCTTGTTATTACATCTACAAACTACATAAATTCAGGGCTGGTGTCACAATTTTGCAGTGCAAATGTACATTTTATTTCTCTTAAAATTGTAGCCTGCAAAGCATACCTCTTACATATTGTATTCTCTGAAGTCAAAAGTGTTAAATCTAGGGAAATATGTTTAAAATTTAAACTTAAATGCTTAATAAACTAGCACATTCTAGGAAATAATTTCTAACAGGTTAAATACAGGTAGTCCTCAACTTACAACAGTTCATTTAGTGATCATTCAAAGTTATAATGGCACTGAAAAATGTAATGTATGACTATTTTTCACAGTTACAACCTTTGCAGCATCCCCATGATCATCTTATCAAAATTCAGATGCTTGGCCGCTGGTTCATATTTATGACCGTTGCTATTCCCTAAGATCATGTTTTCACCTTTTATGACCTGGTAAGCAAAGTCAATGGGAAAGCCAAATTCACTTAACAACCGGGTTACTAACTTATTAACTGCAGTGATTCACTTAACAACTGTGGCAAGAAAGGTCGTAAAATGGGACAAAACTCACTTAACAAATTTTTCACTTTGGGCTCAATTGTGGTCGTAAATCGAGGACTACCTGTACATGCAATAACTATGTCTAAATGTATATTATTTAATAAGAAAGGTCTTATGTCATAGGTGTTTTATTAATGAAAGGAATAACTTATAAGCAAATGCTTATATTTAAGTGCAGAAAATCTACAGAGCTCTACTCTAGACAATTTATTCAAAATCAAGTCTTGCTGAATCTAGTGGCACTTCCACACTTGTGCATTAAGAAGGGATCAAGTAGTGAGTTATAAATTAATAAAATGGTAATTTTTAATTTAAATTGGCATTTCTGAGTGATTTCTGTGCATATGTCATGTAATGTAATCAAAAATAGCTGTGAATCAAAAAGTTGCTAAATATTTAACTCGAACAAATTTTCATGAAATCATTTAAAAGATTATTTGAAGACGTTTCAATTGGGTTAGTACAATAAAATAAACTTTACAATCCTTTCTATTTACAACTTAAGTGATGCTTAAACCCAAGAAAATAGCTATAGGATTGCAACCCAAGTGTATTTTTACTATATAATTTAGTCTACAGACTTTGAGTATGTTATTCTATTTCAGCTTTTCTCAATTTTTTTTATTCTAGAAGAATGCTTGAAATGGTCTCAAGGAACCCCTGCATAAAAGTGATAAAAATGCAAACCCGTCATAATACAATTCACTTCTAATCTGTACAATCCAATTTTATAAACCTTTACAAGAGCAAACTGGCAGAGCAGCAGCTGAGTTAACACATATAAAATTTCCCATTATTGAAAATGCTAGCATTGTGTGATATACGAAGTTTTTTTTTTTCAGTCATAGTCTCACAGAACTGCTACAACTTCAAATGGAACCTTACAGTTCTGCGGAATTCTAGTTCAGAAAGGCTGTTCTATTCCCTGGTATAATGTGACATATGGGGAAAAATGTTATTTTAAAAACTTAACAGAATGTCTATAATGTGATGTGTTTTTACATTTTATGTAGTAATCAAAAGACATGGAAGTATGTTGTGCCAAATGTACCAATTTACTAACTATATTTTTTTCATTCACTATTTAAATTCTTGTGCATATGAGGATAACTACTTTTCTGTGATGTTCAACCCTTGGGATTTATCAATAATTTGTTTAAAATGTTATACTTTTACTATTTTCTATATTTTCTTATTAAATTTGATCTTACTTTTTAATTAGAATGAAAATTAGTTTTGTCTACTGGTTTAGGGCAAGAAAAATGAGAGATCATTGTACTAATGAAATAAATCTGAAAGGTAACACACAACTTGCCACAGGAAAACTCCACACAGCCAACTCTCTGTGGGGACAACTCATCACAATTGTCTACCTGGCAGCCAGAGGGAGAGCCAGGTGAGCAGGTGGGCAGAGCACAGAGCTGTCAGGGCAGACAGTGGGGAGGTTACAGCTGGCACCTTTCTATTTTCACACATCCACTACCATGATAGCCTCAGCTGCCGCCGCATTGAGCTCAAAGCTGCCTCCGCCACACCAGAGTTGGAGCCACTGTTATGGCAGCAGCAGCAGCAGTGCATATGAAAATAGGAATCCCCTGGCTGCCGGCTCCCCACCACCCACCCCACCATGCTCTGTCCACCTGCCCACCTGCTCACCAGCGTGCTCTCCAGTCGCTCATGGCACATCCCCATGACTAGTTGGCTATGTGGAATTGTCCTGCAGTAAGTTGGTGGTGGTGAGCTTACAGCAGCAATTTGGCCACAGAGAGTTGCCCTAGACTCCAGAATTTAGACTTCTCGTTAACTACAGTGAAGACTAGAAAATAAGTTTAAAAAGTACCATCCTGCTTTTTTAATTAGACTCTGCTTGTTTTCTCCTTACTTTAAGTGAAAGGAAGCATCATCACAATCAAACACGGCTAACACTAGTTATAGTTTTCCTATAAGCATCAACTGAAAATTTTACTGATGTAGATCCTAATTTTAAACAGAACTACTCTGTTTACAATTAATGCAGACTATCCTGCTTATTTGTAATTACAGTGGTGATACAAATTTACTTTTGAGCAGAAATAGGTATTTCCAAAGCTAATTGATGTCCTCTACTTGGTAAGGAAAAGTCAAAGATATTCAAAATAGAATAGGCTTTATAATTTAAGTAACTACCAAAAACAGAGAAATCCTATGTTCTCGTTCTATACAAACTTGTATAATTTGTCATTTTTTTCTCATAGAAAAACATTTAAGAGTCCTTTACAAGATAGCTTAATTCACTTTTCTTCAACTATGTAACTAATAAGTGGAGTGTAGGTACAAAACATTGTTTTGATTTTGTCACTCTTACTACTTCCAAAAAATGAAGAAATATGCCTGTTTTGCATACTCCTAATGAGCGTGATTGCCTTATTCATTGTGTTTTGAATAAGTTAGTTGGCTTACTATACAGCTGACTCTAAAATATTTTAAATTTTTATCAAGGCTAGGTTTCTAACTTAGTATCTGACCTGAATCACATTTATCTTTTAATGGCTCAACATCTATGTACACAATATATAGAAATTCCTAGGCTACAATTGTTTACAATAAGTCCTATCCAGTGGTGAAATCCAAATTTTTTTACTACTGGTTCTGGGTGCGTGGCTTGGTGGGTATGGCAGGGAAAGGATACTGCAAAATCTCCATTCCCACCCCACGAGGATACTGCAAAATCCCCATTCCCTCCCCACTCCTGGGGGAAGGATATTGCAAAATCTCCATTCCCACCCCACTCTGGGGCCAGCCAGAAGTGGTATTTGCCAGTTCTCCGAACTACTCAAAATTTCTGCTACCAGTCCTCCGAACTGCTCAAAATTTCTGCTACCGGTTCTCCAGAACCTGTCAGAACCTGCTGGATCTCACCCCTGATCCTATCATATATATTAAGTTAGTGATTTGCCCTGTTTTTATGCCAAATCGTGATGGATTGTCACATCATTCTAAGGCAAATCATATGGTGATGTGTAAAACCAACTTTTTATCAATAAAGCTTCAATAGTCTCAATCAGAATACTGGATAATAAACATCTTAACTGAGGACATTTTATTGTAAAATAAGTGTAAAACAGATACAGTACTATAATGGAAAGAAACTGTACTTACACCTTTAAAGAAAATAGGGAAAATATGTAAAGGTTTTTTAGGTTATGTCTAGATATTCAGACTAAAGTTAGATATTCTTTCTTGATATTTCTGAAGCTATGTTCATCTAAACATTTTAAAAAATAATATTAAATGGTTTGGTTAAATTATGGCTTCAGAAACAACAAATTCAAGACTTTAATTTAGAAGCCCATTCAGACTTCAATTAGGAGTTAGCTACGTTTTTTTTTCTTATTCCATTGCATTTCAAAGTAGTCAGATGGCAGAATATTGGGATGTTTTTCTGAATAAATCAGAATTGATCACTAATAATCAGATCACAGAACAACGTTCATGTTTTAGCTATATGTCCTTACTGTACCATATACAAATATCTCACTCTATGGACCAAGGAGTACTTAGGGAATCTATATATGAAACTCTTCTGCTCATTTTGGTTACTGAAAGGAAAGACATTTCTAGGAATCAACAAAAGTGATTTTCATTTACATATTTTTATAACATGCTAACTGAACTTGTGAGGCTTTAAAACTTTGTGTAAGTAGCTGTGATAGCTAGTTCTGTGGCAGTGCATGTATCCAACACAGAAAATGTCCATAGAAATTTTAGGAGATGGTTCCTCTATGATATGTGAAAACGTGTATAGAAAAATCACACACTCTTGTTAATTTTTGGACAAATTGCATTCTGTATTCATACAAAAACAACTTAACTTTTCCTGACAACTGTACATATAGAAACAAGTTCTTGACATGAACTGAAATCTGGATGTGCTCCATATCTCACATCACTAAAAGGAAAAACAAAAACAAAAAACCCAGCTTTATCTTCAGATATCAATTTAAGAAATACAAGTATGACAAAGGATTGGGATGGTGTGGAAATGAAACAAAGGTTGTTGTGATGGTATTATTAGCTGGTATTTAATGTTGGAAAAGACCTTAGGAACTAATGAACAATCACTTATCTCCATCTAGAGTCCATGTTTGTAGGATTGCAGAATTATTTTTGCAATGATTCTGCAACAAGTGGAAAGACTGGGTTTTTCCCAGTCATGACCTCTTCTATCGACCCCTTCCTCCACCTCTAGAACCTCCTCGCCTTGACTGGCTTGAGTTCATGTTACTTCCTCTTCCCCAATTACTCCCACTTCTTCCTCCTCTAGAAGGATTGTTTCCTGGAGGACCTCCAAATTCTTCTCTATGATATCCATCATGATGCTCTCCATCCAAAGAACTGGATCTTCCAGACTTCGACATTCTCTGTGAAAGTCCTGATTTTACACGTCCTAAAATAAAAAAGGGCAAATTGAAATTAGATCATGTTATTGCTATCTTTCTGATGGAAAATATAAAGAATGTCATCTCAATTTTTTACACTCTACAAGCTCAGAATCTTTGTGTGTGCTTTTGTATGAGAGAGAGAGAAACAGATAGGGTGACCACAAATATTTTTTTAAAAAGTTATTGATACAGTCCTGCTACTGTACTGCCTAATAGTTATTTAGAATTTATAGCTATAGAAGAAAGCTGTACTACATGCTTTGTCAGATCACAGTCTTTGGAAACTAAAGATGATGTACACTCTTCAATGGTATCTTTCAAACTAATGACCAGCATGTGGGGTAGCATCACCTCACTGTCTTAGCCTTTCATTTGAATGTTCCTCAACATCAACCCTTTCCAGTTATTCTTATTTCTAGCATAGTATGAAGAACCAAGGAAACTGCTATAAATACCTGTTTCTTCAGTATGCTGCAACAGTGATGCTACGCAGATTCCCCCTCCCCATTTTAATGCTACATTTACTTTATAATAAACAGTATATATGGCAGTTAGCCTGGGTCGTTTCAGAGTTTTAATTAACTTTTCCTGGTAATGTTACCTGTATCAGATAAATAGAAATATTTTTGGCTTTAATATCTTGATTATGGATCAGTATGAAATCTATTATTTTGTGGGGAATGACTCTTATTCTTATGCTCTCAGTCTCAAAGTAAATACTTACTATACTAAGAGGGGAAAAACAGAGGTTAAGCAATGAAGGAGTAGTGACCAAAAGTGACCCAGAAGTAGACTACCGTATAAGATTTTTATTTGGTCTCTGCATCAATCCTAGGGAACCCATGAAAGTTAGTTTCTGAAATAATTAAATATAATTTACTTTCATTTATTTAGATAAATTTAAATTGGGGAGAACTGTAGGAATAAATTGTTTTGCCATTCCAAACTTTTACATATGGATTTAATTTTTAAAAAGAATAAAAATAAAATAAGTAATAGTTTTTAAATATTTTATTAAGATTGTTTTATTTTATATTTTATTTATTTACGTCCCTTTATTATTATTGTTTTTATTATAATTCAAAGTGGTGAACATATTCAATAAACCTTCCTCCTTCTATTTTCCACAAAACAACCTTGTAAAGGAGGTTGGATTGGGAGCATGACTGGTCCAAGGTTACCTAGCTGGCTTTCATGGCCAAGAGGGACATGGGTAAATTGCTTTCTAGCCTGGTGCCTTAATCACTAGATCAAACTAGCTCATTCCCAGCATTTCTCAATATGTCATTTACTATATATACCCATGGATAAGCTGAGATTTTAGGTACCAACATATAGCCCCAAAATTGGTTGGGCTTCTATGCAGATGAGCCTATCCATGAGTATATAATACCATACTTTTTAAAAGTACCCATATATTCCATATACACTTGCTGATGTCAACCCTAAAATTTTAACCAAAATAGTATGAAAAATGCATGACCTGACATAAGCCAATTGTGAAAATGAAAATATAATGAAAATTTTGAGAATTGGTTTATTTGCAGATAGTGAATTTTCATGGCATTTCGGTTAAGAATTTGAAGGTTGGCTTTTCCGTGTATTGGTTTATACAGTATGTTAGTGTATATATATATATATATGATACTACTCAATCTCTCAAAAAATTGTAATTTACCCTTTCCTCTCTCCTCTGGATGCCCAGCTTGCATTTCCATTTCTCTGTGGTCAGAGGTTCCTGGTCCATCATGCCAAGGTCGTTTGCGGGGTGGTAGTGAGGCCATATCCATTCCTTGCAGTGAGGAGGAACGTTCTCGATTTGCAGGAGAATGTCCATCGTGAGAAGGATGATCTTGGCGGGGACCTGATCATGACAAAAGACAATGAGATGAGAAATTTAGTCCAAGCAAATAATTTCATAGTGGAAATTTTTCTGTAAACTCCTTTTTGTTAAAAACCAAACCAAACCAGACAGTGAGTGTGACAGAGATGGATGCCTTAAATTTCTTTCAATTAGATATCATTTACTATCAACTCTTAATTACACATGCACACACACAGTTACTTGAAAAAGAATTTGCTCCCTTTGACTTCCGGTTTGCTGCTTGTTCCCGCTGGACGCTCCTCTGGGATCGTCGAACCCACTGCCTGTAAGAGCCGCCTTTTTCAGCGGAATGGCGGCTCGAAAAAACTCTGTTTCCATTAGGAAACGGAGATAGAGCCGGCTGGAGTGGGTAGAGTCCTCTGCCTAATCCCAAAAGTTTTTTATTTACTTTTGGGAGGGAGCGGAAGAGACTCCCCGTATCCCCAGCCGATGCTCCGGGCTCTGGGAAATCTCTGCTACACGCAGAGCTAGGGGGCAAAAGCAAGCCTGTAAATCTGTCAAATAAATTAATTAAAGAAGATATGAGCTGGACCTCTGATCCTGAAGCGCAAGTATTCTTTTTATTCTATTTTGCCTAAGAAGTGAAGTGAAGGGAAAAAAGTTTTTTTTAAAAATGGCGATTGCTGCTGCGGCTTGAAGAGAGATTGAAAGGGAAACTCCTTCCGTTTTCAATTACAAAGTAGCGGAATGAATACTTTTGGCTGTAACTGAAGGCAAAATCTCACTCTCACTTCTGTTTTTTTTTTCTTTTTTTTCTTTTTTCTCTTTGAGGATCTGATATTGATCTTGGTTGGAAAAAAAGTTTTTTTTTCTCTCTTTTCCAGTAAATTTTGTCTGCGTGGAAAAATGGCACTGAGACTTATAAAACTAGACAAACAGGCAGTGGGGGGGGGATTCCCCCATTAATAAATTACATCAACAAGTTTTAACTCTCCAGTCTCAGAAACCTGACTTTAATATAATAGAATTTCTTCTTGAGGAGATTGTAAGAAGGGATGAGATTGTGAATCAGCAACTTGAAAAATTTAAGTTGGAAATCAAAGAAATTGGTGAATTGGTGAAATCTAAGGTTGGCTTTTTGGATCGAAAGATTTTAAAAGTAGCTAATGGCTTAGCAGACTTTATGACTCAGTTGGAAGCAAATACTAACTCTAAAATGAAAGAAACTGAGGAGAATTTGGATGACAAGATCCAAAAAATTAAAAAGGATTTGGCAAACATTCAGGATAATAGTTCAGAAGACAAACTTAAAATGGAGGCTGATCAAAAGACTGTTAATGAAGAAAATATACAACAGAGGATTGAAAGAGAAGTTTTAATGATCCAATACAATTTTACAGAATATGCAATTAGACTGAGAGGTTTGCAGGAAGATGACAGAGATTTAAGGAAGATATCTTCTGAAATTCTGGCTGGGATTTTAAAGGTTCAACCTGATGAAGTGTTTTGCAGGATTGACAGAATTTATAGAATAAACTCCTGGTTGGCAAAACAAAGGCAATTGCCTAGAGATGTGGTGATTTATTTTACAGACAAAGAAATTAGAAATAATATTGTCCAGAATTCTTATGATTCTGCTTTGCAATTTCGTGGAAGGAAGATCTGGATTTTTAAGGAACTCCCGCCCAAGATGTTAATGGAGAGGAAGAAATTTGGTTTTCTAGTGAATGAGTTAAAAAAAAGGAATATTCTATTTAGGTGGGACGTCCCAGTTGGTTTAATATTGAGACACCAAGGAGTAAGATACCAACTGAATACTGTCGAAAAAGCGGAAGAATTTTATCAAAAAATTTTAAAAATAAATCTAACATCTTTAGGCATAACACAGGACAAGCAAAAGGAGTTGGAAATAAAGGGAAAACATCAAATTACAGAGGCTGTGGTAGATAAACTGTCTTTGGACTCCTTGGATACCCCAGCTGGACTGTCTATAAATTTGAGAGCAGTGTCATCTGATTCTAATGTGATGAACTATCAACTTACAGACAAGTGCGTAAATCACCCAGTTGATATACAAGTGATGGAAAAGACATATGAGATAATAAAACAAAACCAACAAGATCAATTTACAAAGCAGAATGACAACCGATCAGCTGATACACAACTTGTAGGAAGGAAATCTGGATGGAAATGCAACCCGCAAAAGAAAAAGAAAAGAAACAGATCTCGTAGAAATAGTAGTTTCTAAACCAAGCAACAGTGAAGCCAGGGATTTAAAAAATAAATAAATGAATATGTGAAAAGATATTGGAGGCGAATTATTGTTTAATACTATCTTGAGGAAAGTGGCAGATCTCTGCAATGCCGTGATTTTGGGATGTGGAAAGAGCCTTACATTGTTGGATTTGAACTATCTATTTTGGATTTCTTTTACCGATAAATATATTATATCTATTTTGAGTTACAAGGCAAGAGAGTCATGCTGGGGCATGCAGAAGATCTGGCTGTTACCCACTAAGATGATGGGGATTTATAATCCTGATGAAAACCACAATTACAACTATATGGAATATAATTATAATGTCACTCGGGTGGTTGTTTTTACTTTTATATATACATGAGGATATTCATTATTGATGGGGGCAGAAGATGACTGAAGATTTTGAATAAACTGTTGCACCAGGATGCTATGTTACCCTATTATGGATGACGGATTTAACAATCTAGTGGAAAGACATCAAAGAAGATACTAAATGAATTATAAATTTAAAGTTATTGTCTTTTCTCTTTTTATAAAATGGAATGTATATATAGACATATGTATATTTCAGCAGAGTGGGCAGTGGATTATATTTAGAATTGTAGTGCATGGTAATCTTGCAGGAAACTGGGTTGAAATAGGCTAGTTTAGTGATTGATTAGTTTAAGAAAAAGGATTTTTAAGTCATATATTTTGGGGAGTGGAAGAACTGGATAGAACTGAATAAATTTGGAGAAGGCTGCTTTGAAATGTTAAATTAATATATATAAAAGTAAAAGTTATGTTGTTGTAATAATAATAATATTTTATAAGTTTGGGGGAGGAGAAAAAGGGTAGATTGTGAAAAGCGGAGAAAAGCGGAGTTATAAGAATACTATGCTAAGGGTCAGTACTTTGAGGAGTGAGTAAGGGCATGGTAAAATATTATGTAATTAATTATGAATTAGCTTATTGTTGTGAAGAAGTCACAGGGGGGGATGGGTGGTGAGGGCGGGTTGGGGAAGAAGGGAGGAAAAGGGGGAAAAACTTGTATTTGAAAAACTTTTTCAATAAAAAAAAAAAAAAGAATTTGCTCCCTTTAACTTTTTATGAATGTTGGTATACTTCTGCCAATGTCATCAGAAGTTCTGCATGACCCCGTCAGTGCCTGAGTCTGAGGAGGATGAGATAGAGCTAGGGCCAATGGAAGAACAATTGGGGGATCGGGACAATGCAGTCCCTGGTCCTTTGGGCCTGGGAAGGATCGCTAGCAAGGGAGAGGTGGCACAGGAGGACCAGACAAGGTGGGAGGACAGGGCAGGCAGTGGAGCAGAGGAGCTCCAGCAATGAGCAATTATCTCCCCCCCGATCCCTGAGCACAAAGAATGGAGAGAAGGCGGGATCAGCGCAGGGCAACCCAACGACTCGGGAGGAAGGCGCCCTGCCCCTCTTCACAAGGCTCAGGGAATACGATTTAAAGAGACACTGTTAGGAGAGCGTTTGTCAGGAACAAGCATTGCTTTTTCCAGCCTCACATGCTATTACCGATGTCTGGATACTTTGCTGTGTTTTGCCTTGTTTGCCATGCTGGCCTGGCTACATGTGAGGTCGCAGTGACAGTTATACTCCAGGTGGTGGTGCAGTCCCAGTGAACCCTTCCTGTGACAAGGACTCTCTGAAACCAAACTCCTTGAACTATGGCTGCTCTCAGAACTGTGCTGCTCTTCTGAATTAATAATAGCAAGGACCTATTGGAAGTGAGTGTTTAGAGGTTGGCTCCTGGACTTGCAGGGAATTATGGTACTTTTGGGGGAAAGTTGGAACAATAAAGGGGAGTTAAGCCTTCGTTGAGTTGCCCCAGGTCATCACAAGTTCTGTGGGTAATTCAAAAATGTAAGGGGAGTCTAAGTGAACAATAGCACCAAGGCTTGATCCTTGTTTAACTACAATTACTGCAACTCAACACTTTTTATAATTGTGACTGGTCTTTCTGAAAATTATAAGGGAAACAATAAAGTGAAATATTAAATTTCTTGTCTTTATGATTCCACATACAGGGAGGTCAAAAGGGATAGAGTAAAATATATTATTTAACTTTTTAAAGGTAAGCTGAAGTGACGGATAAGGCAGAAGCTTTCTAGAATGATCTAACCAGTCCGCCTAGCTTCTGATAAGTGAAAAGAGGAAAGAAATATAGCATAGCATTTGTCTTTCAAATCAAGTATTTTAAGAATGCTACTTTTTAAGTGATGTGAAAGCAGCATTACTTTCAAGCAAGTAGAAAATAAAGCATGAACACTAGTATTCTGTGATGCTCAAGTCTACGACAAATTTAAAATTTTCACCTGGTTCTCGATTTCCATCCATTCGGCCTTCAAAATGAGGAAATTCATCTGGAGTGGGAAGAAGACCTTTTCGTCCTCCTATATTAAAATAAAAAAACAGATATGGGATATTACAAAATACAAAAAAGGCTTAAGAATTATGTGGACCGTATTATGTTGTTTTCAATTGAACGTGAACTATACCTCTTGGGGTACCCCGACCCCTTCCCCGACTGCTGTGATCTCTTCCCCTTGCATTTTCTTCTGATGAATCAAAATTTTCTTCTGGCACAAAATCATCAGGTCCAGGAAAACTATCTCTTCCTCTTGGTCCTCGGCCTTCATGCCTTGAGGGTGTACCTCTCCTAAAGCTTCAGCAAACAAAGAAAGAATATTGCATTATGTAGAAGTCCATGGTATCAAGATTATGTTGAAATTTTAATTTCTTTAAAAAACTTTGAAACACTGCAATTATTACACAGAATGACATTATTAAACTGGAAAGGCTTTCAGCCTTTTGGCTGAAATCAAATGTAGATATTAACAACTATTTACAAAAAACAGAACTTTCTGTTAAAGTCACAAAATGACTTTGCAACAACAAATGTGTTTGATCATATGAGTTCCAATTAATTAACTAATCAAATTGAACATTCATATGTGATATGAAACTCATGAGTTTGAAAACTCTGGACAAAGTGTAAATAATTAATTTATCCATGGTGGAAAGGGACAAACTTATCTTTAACATTCTTTTAAATCTCATTAGGGGATTTTCTTATTTCTATTTGCAGCAAAGAACCTAATGAAAATGTGTTCAAATTTGTGAACATTCAAACCATATTTGTATTATGCTCCCTTTTTCTCTGTCTTATTTGCAGTTTTATTAGCCTCTGATATTCATTATCACAAGCAAGGCATCGTGGTACCACACTGCCTATTAGAAAAAAAGGGTTCAGTATCATGACTGGTTAATAAAAAAGCAAATTACAGATAAGAATTATAGTGGGTTATCTGTTGACAAATAATGGCAACTGAACTGGCAGCTGAACTGCAAACCAGATTCAAAATTAGCAAAGTATCATTGATGTAAACCATATCTTGTTATATCTAAGTCAATTAAAATTGTTGTATAGAGAGGTAAATTTTTGAATACTTAGCTTGGTGAGAGTTGAGTGAATAGAAAACTAAAATGAAAAAGTAGCTGTAGGCCACAAGTTCCTTGTTGCATAGCTTGGAACGTCAGAACATGATTTCTACACATATGTGAACTAAAGAATTTGTGTGGTTTTCAAAGCGCTTGGCAAAATGAACTTACAGTTCAAACATAAATCTACTCAGAACACTGTGTAAGATCTTAGGGAGGCCACAACATCAAACAGAATATGTAAGAAGTACTATGCAGTAGCTATTAATACAAACACAAGTTTCTATTTGCTTCTGAATCTGCCTTCCTTAATTTGTTCCTGTATGCCTAAAAGAAATTAAATGAATGAATATTGGGAAAAAAAATTAGGGGAAAGCATCAAATATCTTGACTTCTATAAGAACTAGGAACAAGATAATCCAATTATTTCTGTTTTTTAAAGTATTCTATTATTTCTGCAACAGTGTAAACATGAAGCAGTGCAATAGTATAAAAGTTGCTATTTATATGCAAGAATTTTTTATTTTAACTAAACTCAATTAACAATATTATCTAACTTAATTGGTATTCCACTTCTTATATCAAACAATTAAAGCTGTTTCAGAGAGGGACTATGGAAAAAAAGTACAAAGAAATCTTAAAACTTCAGTCATTGTATCTTTTTCATCACCAGGCTGTAAACAAATGTTTCTATTTTGGTATTCAGATTTTAATAAAATGTAGCTCAATAGCTACAAGAATGGAGTTTATACTTAACTAAATGTTGGTGAGCTCATTTTTCCAACATTCTGAAGATAGGATTTTTTATAAAAATGCTGAATTATTGGTAATAGCATTATTTTTATTTATGTATCTATAAATTTGTACCTCAAAATCAAGAAGATATTTCAGGGAAGCATTCTTTCAAAGTGATTTAGTTTAAATTTATATATGCCATTAACAATGTAGTTTGAAGGTGAACATCTTCAGCCTGATACCAGTTTAACTAGACCTTTTTTTCACTATGAAATCTACAAAATTCAGCTGGTATAACTTCATCAGCAGAGAAAGGGAGGAGTGTTACAGATTAAATAATTAAAGGTCTGATTGTTAGACCTCTAACTTTAAGTTAAAACAGTTGGCCTTCTCACCAAAGGGACTGATCTGTATTCCTAATAAATCTGTTTCCCAATTCCTTTATTTGGTACTACAGAGATAAGTACTAAGATATAAGTGCTGTAGAAAATCATTTTTATAACTTTGATCAGATAGACACATCCATAGGAATTTTAATATGTGCAAATATTTAAACTAGCTCATTTATTATTAGAATTAAATACTTTTCTTTAAATATGAAACAAGAAAAAATATTTTGCTTAATTTTCAATTAATAAAAGTATTAGAATTCATACTTTTCATCTCTTCTTCCTCGAAATCGTGTTTCCTCTGGATCATGAGAGAATCGCTCATCTGAAGTTCTCCGTCCATCCCATGACCCAGGAGGTCCACGGTTTGGACCCCTACTATCTCCTTCATTGAATTCCCTGTGATCAGGAAGGAAAGGAGGGCCTGGACCACTTCTTCTCCATTTCTCTTCTTGAGGTGGACCTCCTCTTCCCTCAAATTCACGTAAACGGTGCCCAAATCGCTTGTCTGGATGAAAGTCTTCACGAAATTCATCTGTTCGATCAAAGTCATCATGGAAATCTGAATGAGGTGCCCTTCTGTCTTGCATACCCCTATTGTCTCTACCATCATTCCATTCTTGACCACCTCGGAAGGGACCTCTTTCAGGACCATGATCTGGGCCACCACTATTCTGGTCATGTCTCCTTTCTGAGAGTGGGCCAACTTGATGGTTTGGTGGACCACGCGAATCACCTTAAAAATGAATGAAAAATAACTGAAATATTTAAAACATTTTTTAGTCCACTAAATATGTACTTTTGCAGTTTTATGAAAAAAAAAAACCCTCTCAGCTGTTAAAAGGCAAGTATAATAGGCTATCAGAATAACTTTGAGACAGGAGGAAGAGCTGCAGTTTAGACAATGGTCTGATAAATAAAATCTGAGTTCACATCAGAAATGTAATTTGAGAAAGTATCTCAGAATTGACTCTCCCTAGTTTTCAGGACATTAATATCCATGATTTTGGTTTTCTGTTTTGAAGGGTTGACAGCAAGCTACTTATGATTCTGTCTTTTCCTCAAACTCTCACAAGGAAGATATATATAGGATAAAAATAAAGATGCCTTTAGCAATTGACTGATGAATTTGTCAATGCATACGGTGTTCAAGTGGTGCTCCAGTTGTTTTTGGACTGCATCCAAGGTACCTATTAGACTGGTCTAATGCAAGCAGCTCAGTGAACACTACCTAGAACCATGCTCAATTTGCTCCCAATCCTTCAGGGAATCACAATTCACAATTCCTAAACTTCTGTTAGAAATGCATGCTATATGACCAATTAAGCTACCTGAGTTAGAATCAGACACAATATCCCTTACTGAAATAATGGGAATGATTTTCTTTAAGCATGTCCCATACCATATTCAGTTATTTCATTCTATTGGTTACCTTATTATCCTGTCATAATTTATTATGTCTTTTAACTGCAATCTTATAATAAAAGTTTGTTATCAGAGGCTTTCCCATGAGACAATTTTATTCATAATCCTGCTGTTCAATTATTGCTCAGAGCTAGTTAGTTGAAACACTTAGTTAAGTATTTGGATCATTAGATTTGTTACACTTCTGGTCACAATTAAAGATTTTATATGTTAGCATATCCCTGAATACACAGAAGAAGGACCAATATATTATTTTTCATGGTTTTGAAGATTGTATGTCTAGGTCATTTATTTCATTTCATTATAATGATTTCATTTTCATTATAAAATGATTTCTAAATCATTTTAGAAATGATTTGGTCATCCATTTTGATCAAACCATGTATTTCATTACCTTTACTAGAAACAGGTCCTTGGTTGTGAGGGCCATGACGACCTGGTCCTCCATGCTGTCCCAATCCTGGTATCAATGGTGGAGGACCGGGATTCTGTCCTTCCTGTAAGTTTAATTTAAGTGAGATGAAATGAAACAAAAAATTAAACTTACATATACAGTACTATTCTTTATGGGTACCATAAAAACTACCGCCTTACTCTTATGGGTTTGTGTAAATAAGGTCAGAAAATAGTCACAATAAAGTGAAGTTATTTTTCTTGTTCTTGAATAATGAAACAAGGTAATATGGTTCTCAAGCAGTACATCCTCTTAGAGCTGGCCTGCACAACAAGCCTTGTGTAGCACACCAGCACATTTTGAAAAAGTCAATAAATTAACACACACACATACAAAGATCACTGGAAGCACCACCAATAGGTATCACAGTTATTGCCAGCTCCACTGATCGGTATGCTAGGTATTTCTTTGCAGCCTGTGATGGTTTTAAATTTATCAATGTGTCCCTTTCCCCTCCACAAGTTGTACAGGCCTGTCCTACTAATCAAGTGGGAGACTTGGAAAAAAAAATAAGATGAACAAATCTTAAAATTTATTTAATAAATTTAATTTAATATCAGAGACATCCATGACTTAAGTTCAAAAGTACAGGTAGTCCTTGACTTACGACCACAATTGAGCCCAAAATTTCTATCGCTAAGCAAGACAGTTGTTGAGTGAATTTTGCCCCTTATTATGATCTTTCTTGCCACAGTTGTTAAGTTAATCACCACAGTTGAATTAAGTGAATCTGGCTTCCCCATTGATTTTGCTCGTCAGAATGTCACAAAAGGTGATCATGTGACCCTGGGACAAAGCAACCATCATAAATATGAGTCAGTTGCCAAGTGTCTGAATTTTTATCATGTGACCATGGAGATGCTAAATGATCATAAGTGTAAAAAATGGTCAAGTCACTTTTTTCAGTGCTGTTGTAACTTTGAACAGTCACTAAATTAACTGTTGTAAGTTGAGGACTACCTGTAATGTTAAAAAGTATTTACTTCACAGAAAGAATAATGAACGCTTGGAACCAACTTCCAGTGCAGGTACTGGACCAATCATCAATAACTGAGTCTAAACATGCTTGGGATCAACAAATGTCCATCATTTGATAAAAATTAAAAATAATAAAATAATAAAAAATAAATAAATAAAAATCAATAAAAATCAACCAACCAACCAACCAACCAACCAACCAACCAATAAATAACAAAAAACAAATAAATTCAAAGGGCAGACTCGATGGACCACTAGGTCTTTTTCTGCCATCGGTTTTCTATATTTCTTTGTTTTTATACTGTATACAACAAACACAAAGTACCAAAATGCCAGCTCCTATATCATTTTCAAACTACAGAAGCTTTTAATGTACTGCTTTACAAACAACATGCAAATATAAGGTAGTCCTTGTTCAGCTACCACTTGTTCAGTGACCCTCTGAAGTTACAACAGTGCTGAACAAGGGCACTTACAGCTGTTCCTTGTTACTGCAGCCAACACAGTGTCCTGTGGTTGCACTTTGGGCACTTGGCAACTGGTTTGCAATTACAATTTTTGCAGCGTTTCATGGTCACCTGATTGACATTTATTTCACTGCCAGCCTCTAATAAGCCAAGTTAAAGGGGAAGTCATCAGAAAGTAACAAATGATGTCTCATTTGACCGTGCTGCAACCAGGCTGGATTCAACTAATGATGGCAAATGGAACTGCTGCAACTGCTATCATGTGACATTGCACTTTACAATCGCATCGTTTAGCAACAAAGTTGCTAGTCTCAATGAACATCATTAAGTGAGGACTACCTGTATTGAAGAAATTTAAAAGTGTATTAATGATTCACCTGGACATAGATAAATTAAACAATTACTACTGAAATATTAGAAAATTCTGGATTTTCCTAACCTTTGGATGTTCAACTATCATAATGCTTAGAACAACAAATTGTATTGTCATGGTCAGTTAGACAAAATATTATTTGGAGTTCCCTTAGCAATGTGCTTTTACATAGCCCTGATTAGAATAGAATTTTTACAAGTCCATGATAAAATCAACTTTTTATGACTTGAAACCTAAGCTGTGTCCCTTAATTTCCAGTTAACTTTGCTAGTACTGAAGTTACAACAGTATTAATACACTGTTTCCAACTGGACCTGGTGACCCAATTATTGCTTTCTCAGATAACTGTTACTTTAAAGCATGAATTTATTATATACTTTGAATTGATATAATTTTCTTCCTGACAAATTATTATGCAAGAAAAACTACCTCTCCCAGACATACCTGACCAAATGGGGCTCGAGGACCATCACCAAGTAAAGGAGTTTTCTGTTGCTGGAAAGGTGGAGGACCCTGGGAAGGATGGGGCCCCCTTGAAGGATTCTGTTGTCCTTGAGGCCCAGGTGGCCCTTGCATATTTCCTTGAGGTGGTACCATATTAGCTTGTGGAGGTCCTTGTTGTCCTTGTGTACCTGGTGGCCCACGCAATTCCTGTGGAGGTCCCATCATTGAACCCTGAGGTGGAGGACCTCTGAGCTCCTGGGGGCCATGCCCCAACAAACCATGAGGTCCTCTAATTTCTTGTGGTGGATGTCCCATCATCATCCCCTGGGGACCAGGACCTTGGGCCTCTCGTCCTGGAGGACCTTGCATGCCTCTTGGATTAAGTCCCATCAAAGGTCCTTGGGACACAGGACCCTGCATCCCTTGAGCTCCCTGTACTCCATGGGGCCCTTGTATCCCCCTTGGGCCAGGTGGTCCCTGACCACCAGGTGGCCCCTGAGGACCTAAATGGCCTTGTGGTGCAGGTGGAACTTGTTGACCTAAGTGACCTTGAGGCCCAGGTGGTCCTTGTGGGCCTAAGTGACCCTGAGGTCCAGTACTACCTGGTGGGCCTGGAGGGCCCATGGGCCCATGAGGACCAGGATGTCTCTGCATTCCTTGATGTCCATGAAGTTCTTGAGGTCTTGGAAGTCCTTGTGGTGGTCCTTGAGGCCCAACAAACCCTTGTGGTCCACCACCTCCTTGGTGTAAAGAAAGACCTTGAGGTCCCATTTGTCCTTGAGGTCCTGGAGGCCTGAACTGTCCCTGTGGCCCTGGTGGTCCAATCTGAGGCATATTCATTGGCATCTGCTGAGGTGGATGGGCTTGCTGAAATCCTTGCGGTACCTGAGACATTGGACCTTGTCCTGGGAAATGCTGGGGTCCATGAACAGGTCCTCCCGGAGGAGGTTGCTGTTGACTCTGTTCTGCTTGCTTCTGTGCAAGTCTCTCAATCTTCAGTTGCTATGGAAAAAAGCAATATAGTTACACATATGCCTAAAATTGTTAGGAATAAATGGAAACCAATATTTCTATTTGTAGTTTTTATTTTTAATTGTTGGTTCAACTGGAACAAATTAAGAAAATCTGACTGGCAAGAGACTGCAATATGTGACTGAACATCACAATGTTATAGCATCACAAAAAGGAGTTGCCAGGAGCAGTACTCATACACACAATAAATGAGCACTATCCATATATTAAGTATTAATGGTTTAGTACTCTATTTTTCTTCCAAAGCCTTTAGTCTATATTTCTGGATACTTTCTCATCCAATCAACTCAAAATAATAGCAATTGTTTTCTTTAGCCCAAATATTACAAGTATTATAACTCCAAAGATAACACAGTATGTCCTAGCAGCATCCTTACTGCTGTTTTCCATTTCTTTAATGTGATATAGGTGTTTTGAAGAATGCCAATGACTAATTTTATTTTATTTTACATACCTCTAGAAGCTGTGGATTAGTGTACTGAAGTGCTGCCATTTCTTGCTCTATCTCTGCTTGTGTCTTCTTTTTCTCCTCTAATTTAAGATCTTCCTTTCGATCATTCAGAGGCTCAGCTGGTGAAGGGATTGGAACTTTATTCTGCATCCAAGCCTAAATAGAATAATTAAAGCTTTGGGTATACTAATACTGATATTATTTATTCTACTGAGATTAGTAAATTAGTTATGTATTACTGAACGCTGAAGAAAATAGTGAAAGACAATAAAATATTACGGCCTTCTGGTGATTTGGGGTTAGGGCAGTGGTGGGATTTAAGTAATTTAACAACCGGTTTTCTGCCATAATGATTTCTTCCAACAACCAGTTTGCCAAACTGCTCAGAAAGTTAACAACCTTGCTACAGAAATTGTATCTAAAATTGGCATCATGCTAAGGATGATGATGAATGCGGGAACAAAACTTTGGCAAAATCCAAATTGTGTCAGCCCCAAGTTACAGGAAGAATGTGGATTCTTACAGTTTAAAATCATCATTTCTCTCACACTCTGGTCAATCTTTTTTAAATTTGTAATTACAATTATAAGATACAAAGAGCCCTAAGACTTGAGATAATGGGGCATTAGACTTAAGGCAGCTTCAAGCCCTGAGAGTTCTCCTGCCTTTGTGAAATTAAAATGAAGCCCTCTCCATGTGTTCTGTCTCATCTGTCAAGAGAAAGGGCAGGATGCAAATGCAATGATTAATCAAAAATAGTTTGAGATTTATCAAATATCTATATGTCATATATTTTGTGTGTTCTGAAAACTTTTATATATAAAAGACTTTGGAATGCAAGCAAGATTTTTTTGAAATACATAATTTCAAGGTAGGCAGAAAAATGTTGAAAGAAGTTTCAGAATTGAAATCCACTGCATTATTTTGTCCATATAAGAACAGTGAACCTAAAGGCCTAATGACAATTGATCTAAATCAGTAATATTGCATATTGAGTACAGATGTTCAATTTAGCTGTGTCTTTTATATTATCAAGAGTTCATTCATTAGTATGCATCTGTCTTTTACATTCTAACAGGTAGTGGCATGTGAAATAATTATTAAACACCAATATGTCAAAGCAGTAACCTCATTTCAATCAAAATATTTAAAGCATACTAACCTGTTGAAACTGGGCAGGGATTGGTTTTGCATAGGGAACTTTTTTTTGTGGTACTTTCTTTTGGTCCTTTTGCATTACCTCTTCCATACCCCAGTCCAATCCTGGGATAGTCATTTCAATTTCACTTGTCTCATCTTTCCCTTCAAAAACAGGTTGAAACAATCAATTCTGTAGTTTTATATTTCACATTTTTCCACCCAAATAAGATGGCAAAACAAAAAGAAGTAATTTCCCCAGTTCCTATTATTCAGAAAAAAATCATTTTCAGATGTAGCAATGCAATGTCATCCATGTTTATTCAGCAGTAATATTTCACTGTGTTCAAGTAATAGATTTCCAAAAATGTATTATTTCCACATAGTTTCTTTCTTACCCATCTGTTCTTGTTCCATGGCTAATTTCAATTGTTCAGGAATTCCCATCCCTGGAATCACTGCAAGGCTATTGGGTTCTAGGTCATCTAGAAAGAAAAAAAATACAATTATCAAGTGAAGTGTTTGCCTTGGAACATGCTGAAATTATTTATTTTCTATAACATTAGTATCAATCGAGATAGATGATAGATAGATAGATAGATAGATAGATAGATAGATAGATAGATAGATATAAAGAGAGAGACTGAAGAAAATGCACATTTCCTTCTCAAGATCTATACTGGATGTACTAAGATAATAAGAATGGAATAAATATTGGGTCTGTGATCATGCATACTCCCTTCTGAATTTGAATTGTCGTACATGTATGCCATCTTTTCTCTGGGAACTCAAGGTATCACAATGGTCTTCCTTCATCTTCCCTCCACAACAACAACCCAGTAATGTTGACTGGACTGAAAGTAAGTGGTGCCAAATCACCCAGTGATTCTTCCATATCAAATAGGGACTTGATCTGAATAAATTTTCATAATCCAAATCTAAATTCTATCTTAAACAATTATAATATGCTGTATAGACCAAAAATAACTACCATATTCTACTCCATCTTCTGACATTCCTGGAAGTAAGTTCAAGTTATATCGGTCTCGCATTTTATCTCCAGGTCGATTTCGGGTCCAGAATTTGCTGTCAAAATAAAACTACATGGTAATATATTCTCTTTTGTCTGTTATGAGGATTAAATCTACCCTCCTCCTCCTCTGTCAGGTGTTTTCCTGCTGAGGGTTAGCCATCAGATGAGTCATTGCTATCTTTCAGACAAGACAAGAAGCACACAAATGGGAATGGAACTAGTTTCTACATTTTTTTACTCTGCAATGTCAAACGATAATGACTTATGGAATTGAACTGTCAGTTAGTTGTACACAGAGCAGATGGAAAATGCATTTCTTTAGATATCAAAATATACATTTATTAATGTATGTATGTATGTATGTATGTATGTATGTATGTATGTATGTATATACTATATTTAGGTATGAATAATACCAGGCAAATAAAAAACAGATGTTGGTAATCTGACTAAATTTAAACATAAGCAAATAAAAGTTCTTCAATAAACATGAAGCTAAAAATGTAGATTTGCATTACTGTTTTTGAGAGTGTTGTGAGAAACTGCTATTTTCTTGTTTTATTAATCTAGTAAGAAGAGGCCCAGAAATTGCAATAATGTAGACAACAATATATTCTTCTAAAAATCTAAATGAATGAATCTAAAAATCATTTATTTCCAATTATAGTTGAAATATAAACTGTCATAATTAGATGTTTGCAGATAATTACAGTAGGTTTATAACTGAAATGATTTTTACTAAAATTAATGAAAAATAATTGTTCCAAACGTATATTTGCAAGTATGTTACCCTTTCTCTATAATTCATAATTCAAACTGAATTATATTTTTTTCTAATCCCATTTTTATTTTTCAGTAACCTTATAAAATTAATTGTGCCTTATTTTATCTCTTACTGAAGTGAGAACAATGATGATGATATCTGTTAATTAAGAGAGAAATGTTCTTGGAATCAGAAGAGTACCAAGCATCATACTGCACTCAAAATACCTGGTGTGATCATTTGATCCTGAACACAGAATGTGTCCTAGAGGATGCCAAGCCAAGCTCCAAATCATTCCTTCATGGGCTATTTCCATACCACCCACTTCCTTTTCAACCCTGAAACATAAAAAGCAGTAGTTAAATGAATAAAAAAATAAATTAAACATTTTGAAACAAGCCTCCAACTTCTATAAAACTTCTTAAGGTCGATAATCTTGGTCAATGCATGTTTTTTCTGTTGAATACAAACACTTGTTGCAGATTTAAAATAAGTTTATTCAATTATGAGTTCTGATTTTTTTAATTTTCCAGTTTTTACAGAACCTTTACATATAATTGATATTCTTTCCATGTGTGCCAAGGTTAAATAGAAATATTTACAAGAAAAATTAATCTAACATCTGATGATACCAAAGACCAAGTAAGCTATCTTAGATTTTTAGAATAATTAGGAACATAAATCTTGAAGCTTGAAAAAGTTACATTAAAATATGCTGAATGTCTGCTGCAATTTCACATCTGATGATGTGAATGAGATACTCACCCAACATGCCAGAACAGCAAAGAACCATCAGATCCTCCACTGGCAAAAAGACCTTCATGAACAGGATGCCAAGCCACAGCTATATTACCAATTAAAAAAGAAAACATTATTAATACATATACTTTCTGTTCTCTGTTTTCTAATACAGTGCTAGATCAGAAATGACAGAATCTGTCTTGAGATTTGATGCCCAACATGGAGAACAGGGATTAGCATGTTGGAAGGACAGAGAAGGTTAGTGATTAGTAATGAGCATAATGGAAGTGTAGAGCATTATCATAGTATGCCTTGGAGTTTAAATGTTCTATGTCCTTTTTACTCAGAGGTAAGTGAAATGATTCAAAACTGTAGCATCAATTACATTTCATAGCACATATACCTGCACAAACACGCAAACAAAGTAGAATTATAATTGCATCAGTTTGATGATTTAGGATGGGCTTAAGCAAAAACAACCAACAGAAATGTAATTTTAACCTGTGGCCTCCTTTTTATGACCTCTGAAAACCTGTAGTTCTTCTTTCAGATTTCTGATATCAAAAAGTTTGCAAAGATGATCACGAGATGCTGTAAGCAGCCAATTGCCATTGAGATTCAGCTTGACCTCCATCACAGTGTTTTTATGAGCGTGTCTGGAAGAAATGGCATTAATGAATAACAGTACAGATTGTAATATGGTAACAATTATACAAAACTGACAAGACTCTCAAAATGTAATTACAGTTTCACTTAGAATTTAGCATTTAATTCAAATAGCTCAAGTTTTTATTTTACTAGAAGTCAGAATTGCTAATCTCATAATAGAAAAGGGATGAGTACTGTAGAAACTATATTAACTTCTTTTTCAAGATAAAATTCCTAAAAAGTATAAGTAATAAGCTGATGAAAAAGCTTATAAAACATTGCTATTGAAATAAGGGCTGTCATTATTTGATTCAAGCATCCTTAGCATACTCTTTCTATATAGCCATAAAAGGAACACAGAGGTTAAGAAGTACTAATAGGCTCCTGAGAGGCTTTTGCACTACTTTTTTTTTTTTTTTTTTTTTTTACAAAAGTATGCCTGGAAGGGACAGGATTGTGTTGGGACCATAGTGCTTGGGGAATAAGGATTAATCCCTCTTTCATATTTTCCAATGCAAGCCCACCTTAGCAAAATTTTCAAGTGTATTTTCCATGAATATTAGCTAGTAAGTGGGAAATAGAATATTGAGAAAATGGCATGGAGAAAAAGATTAACTTCCTTGCAGTACCTTTGTCCCAATGAAATCCCCTCATCCTCTTTTATGGAGATGGAAGATTAGATCAAAGACTTCCAATGTCTTATTTTCCACTATCTGTTATAAAGTCATTCTACATTAAAAACCAGGCTATAAGAGGCAAAGACTGCATTAATGGTTGAGCAATATTAGACTAGGTATTTACTGAAGGCACGATCAAGAGGGACATTAAACATTTATGATTGCATTGTTTCCCACCTTTTTTCCAAAGAATTTGAAGAAGTATACATGGTTAAAAGCACAAAAATAATTAGAAAACAACTACACTTACAGTGTAGCCAGACTTTGGCCAGTCTTTGGATCCCAGAATTTGATTGGCTGCTGGCTATCTTTACTTCCAGAAACCACCAACCCCTTTGTTGGATGCCAGTCAACACATTTGACATCAGCACCATGACCTTTTAACAGTGCAAAAACAATTAATTAGTTAAATGTTTCACACAGCAACCATAGTAATTAAAATCTAACCAAATTAAGGATTAGCAAATTTCTCTGAAAAAGCTCTACTGGTCTTTTAATAAACTTTAAATAAGTTTGCACATTTTCAAATTACATAAAGCTTGTTTATTTCCAAAGTATTTGGGAAATAGTAAATAGTTATTGCTTAATGCACTGTAAGCCGCCCTGAGTCTCCGGAGAAGGGCGGCATATAAATCAAATTTTTAAAAAAAGTAAAATTTGTCCTTATTAAAATATAATACACAAGTAATTGCAAATGTAAATATGTTAAAAATTTAGGGAACTATTGTAACATATTATTGTTTTTCTAATCATTCTAACCAAATGATGTAATATGATATGATTTGAGTTTATAAAATTATTTTTAAACTTCTTTTAATATTTAATATTTTATAATATTATATTGGTCTCCAATAATGTAGGGATTAATGAATATACAATCAATGTAGGGTTAAATGAATGTAGCTGTTATTTTATATACTGTACTACTAAATACTAAAAATCCTAAGTGTAAAACACATCCAAAATCACTGGAAGAGCTCAATAAAACCCCTCTACATCTGATGAACTGCTTTCCCATTACTTCTGATTGACATATAGTTGCACACAAAACTGAACAGAGTCTAATATTTTTTATCAGTACTTCATGATTCATTTGGAAGTATGTTTTGGATTGTTGGTGTTTAAATCCAACTCTTTTTTCAGCTTCATAGTTTTTCACTGAGAGAAAAAGATTAAAGGAAAAAAATGTACTTCAGGTACTGTGGAAGCAAGGACAGTTGACAAGGATAATTTTTCAGTTTTTAATCATTTGTCTTTTATATGGTTTTATCACTTGTATCCATAAATCTTCCAAAATTACTTGAATAGTTACCTCTGGTGAGATGGGTGGACAATAAATTAAATAGATAGATAGATAGATAGATAGATAGATAGATAGATAGATAGATAGATAGATAGATAGATAGCTGTTGGACAGCATTACTTGGTCTGTTGTGTGGATGTTTGGGTGGTTTAGGGGTGGGGAATTTGTGATGGGTGGAAGTGTAATGGACTTGATCTTGGTCTTTGGGTGTTAAGTGAATTTCATTGTATGGGCATACTGTGTATACACGTACAATGACAATAAAGTTATTATTTTATTTTAGATAGATAAAAAATAGTGAGATTGGCAGTGTCTAAATTTGATAAATAAATAAACAAATAATGAAGAGATATGGTGAATGGGATGAATTCATTCATTCTGATCTACATTCTTATTTTTGTGGTTTACTCCTTCCTTCTTTCTTTCTGAGCTCTGCATGACACTGCAGGGGACAGAATGATGGGAGCATAGGCATGCATAGAATGAAATACCTTGGGAATGTTAGTGACTGAAGGAATATAAGTAAATAAGAACTCCTGCAAGTTGTTATGTGGAAGGTGAAAAACCTAATTAAATTAAGAATCTTTTCATATGGAAAACAAAAAATAAGCAATGTTATTCATCAATTTGTTAATCTTCATATCGGCAATTGAATGCAATAAAACAGTAGCCTAGCAAAATATACGATGTTTTCAGGATAGGCAACTGTCAAACAGGTCAGTTTTAATAATATTTTCTTAGATAATTTATTTTAAACAGATTCCAATAACTATTTCAAATCTATCCATTCACTAAGCATAGACTTTAAAACATTTAAGTAGGTCAAGATCCTTTAGATACTTAGAAGAGAATCCCTTTGATTCCACTAGGGATTATTCCCAAACAAAGTAGTACTGAATTGTAATTTAAGGCTACATCTTGAGCTTTTGAGAATTTGTATTCATTATATTTCAAAAAGGAGTGAAATATAAAAACAGATTAGTACAATTAAATGTAACTTATCAGCTGAAACATGTTTGCATTTGGAACACATGTATGTGTTTTGTGCAGAATATAAACTTTTATGTGGTAACACTATCTATAAAGAGGTGCTCACCAAACTTGTAGCATAGATTTTTTTTTCTCCAAAAAAATACAATTGTGTAAAAACAAAACACACTCATTTATATGTATGTGATGATGACTATGATATATTAGTCACCGCAAGACAAGAACATCCAACTGTTACTGAGTCCAGAGTGGAAATGAAAGGTCAATACTGCGAAAATATATATACAATTGGTGTATATGGAATGTTAGAAACAAGGCAAACTTAGTCATTGTTACTGAGCTCTTGTTACTAAGTGAGGCGGTCACCTAAAAGGTATTATGAAGAAACATGAAGGACAAAATACTGCTCAGACCCTTGAACTGATGTCTATCCCTATGTTGAGAGCCAGTCTGATTAGTGGTCAAGGCATCAAGCTAAAACCAGGAAATTGTGAGTTCTAGTCCTACTTTAGATCAGTCATTTTCTGTCAGCCAACTCACCTCACAGGGTTATGGTTTTGAGGAAAATAGGAAGAGAAAGGAGTATTAGGTATGTTTGCTGTCTTGAATTATGTATTTAAAAAATAATAAACGCGGGTTGCAACTAACTAATTAAAAATATTGCACAGGTAGTCCTCAAGTTATGTCTACAATTGAGGCCAGAATTTCTGTGGCTAAGCTAGGGCAATTGTTAAGCAAATTGCACCTTATTATGACCATTTTTGCCATGGTTGTTAAGTGAATCACTGCCGTTCAGTGAATCATGCAAATTTTAAGTGAATATGGGTTCCCCCATTAATCTAGAAAGGTTGCAAATGGCGATTATGTGACCCCTGGATACTGCAAACTTTGTAAATACATGCTGATTGCCAAGTGCCTTTATCACATGACTGTGATCAACTACAACACTTGTAAATGTGGAGATCAGTTGTAAGTCACTTTTTTCAGTGTCATTCTAATTTCAAATGAAACAAAAAATTGTAAGTCAAAGACTACCTTGTACTGGGTTCAGACCAGAGGCAAGAGCAAATGTTCCATCTGACTTGACTGGTGGCCTTTTAACTGAGTTGGAAGTGGGACCATAGATGGTAGCAAGATGGGATGAAGCAGGTTTGCTGCAGTCCCCATTTGTACATTGTTGTACTAAGCTTTGAAACCTTGCCCAGGGTATCATCACTATTATATTGAATAATCTATCCTCACTGAAAAACAAGTTTGCTACAATTAATCCTCATAAGAGGGAAGGTCCTTCATCAAAGACTTATGACTCCGTCATTAAGCAAACCAGCGTGATATAATACAATGGAAGATGCCAAATTCAATGACAATTAATCACAAACAAAGCAAGCTGTTTCTATTTTAAAAACCTGAAATATCTTCTTGTCTTCTAGCAAATAAGATATGAATGGGATGACTTCCCTTACGAAATAATGATGCCATTTTGCTATACATAGTACAGTACAGATCAGCAGTCCCCAACCTTTACAGCTTGGTGGCCCGGTGCGGGGGTAGGGGAGCCAGCCTACATGTGCACACCAGCCACCACTCACACAAGTTGAGTTGTGCCCGTGCATGCCAGCCATGCATGCTCATGCAAATTGAGCTACATGTGCATGTGCCAGCCAGCTGCTCATGCGGCCCAGTTCTGAACAGGCCACAGCCCGCTAGTGGACTGTGGCGCAGGTGTTGGGGACCACTGGTATAGGTGAAGCAAAGTTTGAAGACTTTTTTATATCCGACATATCTAATTTTCGGCATCCTTGGTCCAGGGATACAGAATGGAGCTGAAAGTGATGTTTACTTTCACTTTACAGTATAAAAGTTAGATGATAGATGTTGGAATAAGAAATGGCATCCTTTCTCTTTGCTTTGTAAAGATTCCAAATGCAATGATAAGTCAATGGCACAGAAGATGGCTTCAGCAAGAGTTGAATAATCAGAAGTAAGACCTGGAGAGGTGATACCATCTTGGACTAACTGATACACCAAGTCTTCTATCACCTGAGGTAGCTGTTAAATTTGAAGGCCAAAATGTGTGCCATCCTAAAAATCTGTTTGCTGAAGAAATCAAGAGAAGCACAAGCTTTTCTAGGGGAGGAAGAGGATGAATAGGACAGATATCATGGCTTGACAGCAATGTTCATAACTGACACTAACTGGCTTCATTGAATGTAGGCCTTACTGACAGAGGGAAGATAGTGATTTTTGGCAAGAGGCCATGCTGGTCTGGAATAAGGCACAATCAGGTGGTGAAAAAAATATAGAGCAGAATGCTAATATGCATAATAGTCTGTCTCTTTAGCTATTACCTAGTCCACATCAGCTTCAGGGTTCTAAAATTAGGTCAGTCTTTGGAAGCAGGACTGGTGACCACTATGATACCTATAGAGATATACTCTACTGAAGCAAAATTTAATTGTTTTCAAAGACAAGTTAATTTCAGATGAATTTTTTCCCCAGAATTTAACACTTTTCACAAATAATGTCCTGAATAACTATTGTAAATGTAAAAAATCAGTATCAGAACATACATTTGGACATTACCACAGATATAAAAATGAACTAGTTTTATAGTTATATAATGAATGAAATGATTTTATGCTGATTATAATGTAAAAAATGTATTTTTACAATAAAATATTACAAGCAAAATTGACACAAAACTGCTATGGAAAGGAAAAAAAATCAAGCCAAGCTTTATCTACAAACAATATTTATTCTATGTACCAAGGATTAATTAGTTCATTGAAGAAAAATTTATAAACCAGTGACAACTAATGGGATTTCAAGATAAACCCTCAGAGTCTCCTCGAACCGCAAGATGGGAAGCAGATACCATAAATATAATTATAAATAATAATAATTATTATTATATAATTCTTAAATACATATACTGATTGGTAGGTATACTGCTAGTAGAACAAAATGGTGATTCATTTCTCCAAGATGCCAAATGTATTAATTATTTATAGTAACAAATAATATATTTCTAAAAACAGTCATCAAAATGTATTTCCTTTCATTCTTGCATAATATTAACAATATCGTCCTGGTATGTTATTGGGAACCAAACTAATCAAGGAGAGGAGCAAGCTAGAACTAAGGAGAAATTTCCTAATAATGATGACAATTAACCAGTAGAATGGCTTGCCTTTAGAAGTTGTGGGTACTCCATCACTGGAGGCTTTTAAGAAGTGACTGGAATGATACGAGGTTTACTGCATGAGCAGGGAATTGGACTAGAAGACCTTCACGGTCCCTCCCAATTCTGTTATTCTGTTAAAATGTTCACAATTTAGCTTGATGAGACCAGTGATGTTTCCTAAATACAAATTTCCTGAATGTATTCTATGTTGCTTTCTTTATAGTGTGCAAATATAGCTGATATCTTGCACAGGAACCAAGGCCAAACTTCTTAATTTTTGGTAACGGCATCTAAGATATGGATCCAATATTAGTTACATGGATAAAAATTGTATATGAAGTCAATATAACAATTGACTGCAGAAGGGTATACTTTCCAATAGCTTTTATATGCACAATTAAGAGAAAAATTTAAAATAAATAAAAATGTAATTGGAACTAAGCAACATAAGACAGAGTTTGAAAATGAATAATGTACAAATGATGATTATATGGTTGAAAAAATGTATATGGTTTTATTAAGATTTGAAAATGACAAAAACAAGTTAAGGACTGTAATGATAAAATGGGCTATGAATTATAATACCCAAATGTGTAAATGGGATGTCTACAAATGGAATGAAATTCACATTGTGTTATAATTTAAGAGAGTATATTTATAAAACAATGTACTATTGGTATATGACCAAGAGAAAGTATCAAATTAAAGGTACCTCAAATCAGTATTGTAAATATGAAAAACATAAAGGGATATTTTACCATGCATGGTGCACTTGTGAAAAAGCTAGAAAATTCTGGATACGAATAGATACAATACAAAAAAAGTCTGAAAGATTAATATTGAGAAAAAACCAGAACATTTCTTATTGGAACTTACAGATAGCTAACTAAAAAAGAACTCACGGAAGATTGATTTTATTCATGATCACTGCAGAAAGACTATTATATGCAAAGCAATTGAGAAATTCTGAAATTTCCCCAATGGAGGAATGGGTTGTGAAGATGTCAGAATTGTCAGAAATGGCAAAACTGACCTGTTTGCTAAGGATAAAACAAAACTACTTTTTTCTTTTATGAATTTTTTGCTGAAAATAAAAAAAAGTGAAGTGATAATTTATGGATCTCATGGCAGAAAAATGCTAAACAAGGAGCTGTAGAGATTTTTGTTGTTAAGGAGAGTGGTTGAATAATAAGTTTGTTAATTTCTACTGGCAAAGAATGTTAGAAATCATTTAATTTTCTGAGCATTGTTCTTATTCTTTCTTCTTTCTTTCTTTTTTGTTTTTTCCACATTTTTATCTTTACTTCTTATTCTAATTTTTTCTTTTCCTTCTTTTATTGTTTGAAAATTATTTAATAAAAATTCTTTTAAAAAGGTATACATATTAAGTGTCGACAGAAGCAATCATGGTGCTTAAGTTAATGTAATGTATAAACTGGTAGTATTAGTAGTTGCAGTAGTAGGAGTGTATTAAAATCTGGACCATATAATTATTTTATCTTTTCAACAAGAAAGTCTCTGTCAGAATGCACTATTTTTAAAAAATATAGTGAATCAGGCAAAAAAAGTATATGGATGCATGTTCACATATTATCCTACATTTAATTAGGAATGCATCCTTAATGCAGAAAAATACAATATCTTATTAATTCATGAACATGTCTATATGCCAATATAATAACATCCAAGTCATTATACTGATCATTTGAGAAATCAGATAAAAGAATTCCAAATATTACAAAAATTTTAAAAAGTGACAATGGAAGCAGTCATGCTCCTTAAGGTAATGCGATGTGCAACACATAATAGTCTTTTCAGCACAAAAACAAAGTAGTTAATAGATGCTTGCATCTCATGTTAATTCGTAGCAATTTATGTCTGGTGACTGTTACAGCAACAGAAAATGTGGGTGCTTTTAAAGCAGTTTTATTGAACCTGGTAATTAGTGTTGTGGAAATCTCTGTTCAAGAATCAGCAATTAAGATTTGTTTGCCCTCTTTAAAAATTCACAAAAATACATTTTGTGAAATGAATAAATGAAAAAAAAATGAAATTAACTTTCACCCACTGAAATTTCTAAATAGATTCTTTGATTTCAGAGATTTTGGTAATCTCTACCAATTTTATCTATATCAGTGCAAGGCCATTTTTTTTAAAAAAAATGCTAGTTACATACTTTAATGGTGAGAGAACGTTTGTGAACCCCATAGAACTATGTGAAATCCTACAGTACTACAATCACATCAACTTAATCTTAATCTATTAATAAAAATTCTGGCTAAACAAACAACACACAAAACATTGTATGTCATGGCTTTATTTAACACATTAAACCAACATTCATTGTCTTTGCTGAAACAAGAATGTGTCTGCAGGCAATCAATACTGTTAAGGACATTAAGTTGAGTTTGATGTTCCAATCCATGAGATGATAATCAAACTTGGTTTTGAGAGGCTTTTCTGTACAAAACAAACTGGAAACTGTTTTTGCCAGACTGGAAATGGTTTTCACAGTACAGGTGCAGAAGTGAATCATGGCTCTCAGATCTCATAAAAAAGATTGCAGATGATAAAGCTGAAAAAGACTACAAAACCATTGCCTCCATCAATTCAGTCAGGCAAATAATAACTAAATGGACAAAATGCAAAATGTTGCTTTTCCTTGTGTCCCACAGAATTCACTCTGAGAGCAAATGGTATAACTCATGGGGAGAATGCAAAGAATAACAAGAAATGGTAAAATACCCATAGGCCGCTCAATGGCAAGTGTTCTTGAGTACACTTTCAGGATAAAAATAAATAAACTGAACAAACATGATATACAAGGGAGGAAACTAAGAAAGAATTCTTTATTTTCTACAAAACATGTTATTTCCTGTCTCGTTTACTAGACCATCTAGATGATCCAATAGCCTATTGGAACAATATTGTGCAGACAGAAATTTTTAGCATTAGTGAGAATTTGTTGTGCTGGTCCCTGAAAGCAATAAAAATTGAATTGTAAATCTGTATTTTTGCAGAAAATTAAGTTCTAACAAAAGTATTTCATTCTATCCATGAAACAAAATAGTAGAATTATCAAGGTTTGGAGCTATTTTGCAACTTCAAAATCTAGATGACTCTCCATCATTGAGAGGCAAGGGAGACTGGATTGTACTAGCAAACTGTATAGGAGTATGTACCTAAACATGACCTGAAACCTAAAGAAATATATGTCACAAAGCATTAAAATGATCTTAAGACATAAATTTGCATTTTGGAATGACCAATTCTAAGTCCTGACCGTAATCCAACTGAAATATTGTTACATGACATGAACTGTGAACTATCCCATACAAGGCAAAGCAGAAATACAAGTAGTCCTCGACTTATGACCACAACTGAGCCCAAATTTTTAAAGTGAGACATTTGTTAAGTGAATTTTGCCCCATTTTATGACCTTTCTTGCTACAGTTAAGTGAATCATTGCAGTTGATAAGTTAGTAACTTCATTGTTAAGTGAATCTGGCTTGCCCATTGCCTTTGCTTGTCAAAAGGTTGCAAAAGGTGATCACATGACCTTCGGACACAGCAATGGTCATAAGTATGAACCAATTGCCAAGCATCTGAATTTTGATCATATGGATCATGGGGATGCTACATAACTGTGAAAAATGGTCATGTCACTCTTTTTAGTGCCATTGTAACTTTAAACGGTCATTAAAGGAACTGTTGTAAGTCAAGAACTACCTGTAGTTATGAGCTGAAGAAGTTCTGTAAAGAACAATGGCCAAAAATACCTTCCAGTCAATGTGCAGGATTGAACATGAGTTACAAAAAATGTTTTGATGAGGTAACTTCCTTCTAAAAAAGGTACCACGATTATTAAAAATAAAGATTCAGGTTTTTTTAAAAAGGATAGTGAACATTAAAAAAATAACATAGTATCCTGCTTATTTAACCAGAATTTGGGTGATAGCATGAGTTAGATGAAATCAAGACCACATTATAAATCATAGTATTGCAGGAACCACAGATCTCAAGTTTCCACAACCTTTCCCTTCCTTGGCATACAAATAGGTGCCATTCTTCCCAAATAGGACCAAAATAGCAGACAGAGGTTGGAAATAATTTTAGTATAATTTTCTTTCATGACTGCTTGGTGCTAAACATCTGGGGAAGTGAAGTTGAACTGAAGACAGCTCCACTGATAACAGAGTCAACAACTATAGCGTAACACAGAGCTGGTAAATGGATCAGCTCCCTGGAATTCCTCTTTAGATAAGAGATTGCTCACAAACACTTCAGACAGTAGATCCTTGTGAGGAGACTGTAGCACAACAATTTCCAGAGGGTTTAGAATTCTGGGTGCCAAGGGGTTGCAATTTTTGCCCAAGTTGCGGTTCGTGACTTTATAGAAAGGATTTGCATACTTCCTTTCTTAATCATATTTGGAAATCTGTTAACATTTTTTGGAGATTAAGAATCTTCAGAATGGCAAGTTCTATTATACCATCAATTCTTGGAGAAAGGAAGTTTTTGAAAATTTGAAATTAATTACATGAATCCTTCCTGTAGAGGGGTGTGTGTGTGTGTGTGTGTGTGTGTTATTTATAAAAATAAATCCCAGCTGGTACCTACCTTACCAGTAACGGTCCTTGGACAAAGACCTCCTAACACTTCACTTGCCTATCTCAGATATGAACTAGGAAAGTGATATGAACTAGGAGAGATGTCAGCTTAGACATTGTATAGATTAATAATTGTATAGATTATCCACATTATATTTGTGGGAGACCAGAACAATCTGACAATAAGTTGGTTACTGGAAAAAACATACGATGAGACAAGAGAACCTGGAATTGATGGATTGCTACAACAGTAGGCCTAATGAGAGGATATATGAAACATGGGAGAATTATGGATGGATAGAAGATCTGCATCTATGCGAGAAAAAAGATAGTTATCCAATGCTTCAACATGTGAAAATAAAGCTGTTCTCACTCCATTAGACAAACAAACTACATATGACATGCCAAACTGAAAGAGCTGGTGGATGTACAGTCAACACCTAAAGTTGAAATGTCACTGCCCCCCACTCTATTACAGAGCACGGCATAAGAGTTGCTCGATAGTGAGATGGGTGGCATATAAATTGAATTAATGAAGAATGAAAAAAGAGAAAAGATAGTAAAGAAAGGGAAAAATATACATTTAAAAATTACTTTCCCTTTCATAGCAAATACATAGCTATAGTCAACCCTTGAGACTGTTTACCAAGGCTCAGTGGAGAAGTATCATCAGATAAAATGTTAGAAGATGCCAACAGAGCCCTCATGGCAATCCCTGTCCTTGCTACTGTTCTGCGTAGGTTGAACCTCCTCAACCAAAGTGGTAGCAGTGGTGATAGGAGCACCCAGGTCTGTGTTTCCTAAGTTGGGAGAGTGGCTGCAACAATTCCTAGCATCAGAGTTCTCTGTCCGGACGATTGCAGCATCAGGAACAGTTAAGATACTGCACAGAACCCTCAAACTCCTAGGCCTCTGATAGAGGACCCAAGAATTAAGAAAGATACATACCACCCATAGTGATGAGAAGATAATTTTTGAAATTAAGTATAACAAACCTTTCTGTGGGAAAAAGTTTAGATAAAGCAAGATAAAATGGATGTTTGAATGTGAAGGTTGAATATGAAAGGGAACCACAAAGAATTAAAGATTATAATTAAAAGAGAAGAGAGTCATCAATCCTGAATGGAGCAAAATACTCTTTAAGAATTCAAAGATATTTGGGGACAATATACTTAGAGGTTACACTTAAGATTGCCTGCTATCATGAAAATGGATTTGAAAAAGGCTACATAAGAGGAACAGATTGTAATAAACAAGAATGATTCTAAGTCTAATTTGAATATGGATTGTAAGTTACAACTTACAAGAATGTTATAGAGAATGATGTTACACTGGACTAACAAATGAAACCAGCTGATGTCTTAATAATTAAAAGGCATATACATATAACAAACCAGAAATGTTTGAATAATTTTCTTATTCTGGATCAACAACAGGGATATGTTAAATAGTTTTGAAGGCGTTTCTGAGAAGAGACAAATTAAATTCTGGAACACTATTCAAAGGAATTAAACATAGAGACTGTTAAAAGCAAAGGGAAGTAATCAGGAGTGAAATGCCACCCGAACCGGTAGTAAAAAAAATGCTTAAAAAGTAAAAAAAAATTTAAAAAATTCCAACGATGGTGCGTTGCTCAGCTGATCTTCCGAACTTTTTTTTTTTTTTACTTTTTACTTTTTACAGTATTTTTAACTACCGGTTCTCCGGAACTGGTAGTTAAAAATGCTTTAAAAACTTTTTTTTAAAAAAAAACCACAGGAAATCCAAAAGCATGCGTTTGGTGCGGACTGTGCATATGCGCACATGCGCAGCATGCATCCGGCATGCACTGCACATGGCACGCATCTGGCACTCGACACGCATGTGTGGGCAGTGAGCCAGTGACAACCGACGGAGGATTTCACCACTGGAAGTAATATAAATTTGGTTTATTTGATCAAAATTAAAATATATATGTTATTATTTCTGGTAATCTTTAGTGTTGTTTTTAACCAGGACTGAACGATGATAAACAAAAGATATCAGAAGAAGTAATGTTTTGATATATTTTCAGAGAAAGTGATAACTACTGGAATTATTTGTATTTTCTATGAAAGGGAAAGTAATTTCTTTCCATGGCATGGGCCCTGGGTATCTACGAGACCGCCTTCTGCCACTGATAGCCTCCCATTGACCGGTACGCTCTCACAGAGAGGGGCTCCTCTGGGTGCCGTCAGCTAGACAATGCCGGCTGACGACCCCCAGGGGGAGAGCATTCTCTGTGGGGCCCCCACCCTCTGGAATGAGCTGCCCCCAGAGATTCGTAGGATTACCGACCTGCGTACCTTTCGCCGTGCCCTAAAAACATTACTATTCCAACAAGCAGGGCTGGCCTAAATAATAATAATATTTTTACTATTTTAATGGGTTGTTTTATTAGAATTTTCGGCCAATTGATTTAATTGTTTTAACTTGTTTTTAATTTTTCTACTGTCATGGTTTTATTTCTGGCTATACACCGCCCTGAGTCCTTCGGGAGAAGGGCGATATAGAAATTTAATAAAATAAATAAAAATAGATAAATATATCTTTTTCCCTTTCTTTACTATATTTTCTCTTTCTTTTACATTTTGTTTTTACACTTATTTTTTCTTTTTATATTTTTCTTAGTTTGTACAGTATTTGTTTTTTAATCCTTATATCTTGGAAATTTTAATAAAAATCATAATGATTGTTTGAGAGTGAAAATTCTACACAACTGTGTTTGTCTATGGAAACTCTCAGTCATCCAAGTCATGGTTGTACCAAATATGCTTTTTAAAAAGCAACTGGACTTTGTTTTTCTTTTAAGATGTTTCGCTTCTCATCCAAGATGCTTCTGAATGGTGGTGAATGGAAGGATTTATATTCCTTGCATTTATCTGGTTGTTGTCTGAGAGTCTTTGAGGCAGTTCCAAGAAGGTTCCACACCCATTTGCACTATTCAGATGACACTGAGGGCACAGATAAACCTCCAAGTGGCCTCAATGATTCTCAGAGAGAGTGCTAACAATATAAATCCTTCCATTGTCCACCATTCAGTAAGAACTAAAGCAGCTTCCTGGATGAGAAGTAAAACATATTCAAGAAAAAACAAAGAAAGTCCAACTGTCTTTTGAAAAAGCACCTTTGGGACAGTTATGTGTTGAGTTATATTTTGTTCTAAATCCAACTGGCTACATTCTGATAAAGCATTCTGTTTTTCTTCATGAGGCATATTTTCTGCCTCAATATTAATTTATAATGGGCCATACAAATATGCTCATTGAATTCACCATTAAGTTCATGTCTAAAATAATAATTTTATCAAGGATAGAATTAAACCTCATTGAACCATGATTTGCTGGACTAGTCTAACTGGTTTATAACACTATGCCATAAACCTTTTAAACAAATAATAATACTTCAATTGACACATTAACCTAACTCAAAAATAAAGAATTTAACATTATGCTTTAGCAAGACATGGGAACCAGAGGGAAAGAAAAATTAGAAGTCTTCATTATTCATAAAGAAAAAAGATAATCAATGGATCATTTTTTTCTTAATCAACTTCCCTATTTTGCCACTTTTCAGCCTAAAACCCAGAATACATAATCAAATACTAACAAAAAAAGTGTCATTGCATTTTTGTGTTGTGACTAAATGCTGTCAGCCAAAGTTGGCTATAAGTAGGACATAAAATTATAATCATTAAAAAAACATAGGATTATACAATAACCCTTTCTCAAGAGTGTATTACATGTGCCTGATGAACTAGGCTTTGATCCTTATATAATTAAATGAGTCATAAAATGTGTTGTTTTGTAGGAAATAACTGGCAGGTTATCATTCTAGAATATAATACATTCATTACATTCATATAATATATGGATTCTTCCTCTCAAATTATAAAAAATATATAAAAAAAACTCCTGAGAAGCACTTTCAAAGCTTCTATTGCCAGTAAGGTTGTTTTGTCTATAAGTATTTATGCCAAAAGAGTAGCATACTATTCAAACCTTTTTTTAAAAGTATAGATCCTGACAATATTTTTGGAAAATAATTTATAATATTTGCCCCAATCTGGTTTTAAAATTTAACAAAACTTCCTTCAGACAGGAAGTGGCGAGGAAAGGAAATATAAAAGAAAATGTGTAGATAGGAAGCAAAATCTTTGAATTTCCAAACTAGCAGGAAGCATCACTGAAGTTGACAAGTGGGGTGAAAGAGCAGAAAACTACAGATAGTTGAAAGAATTCAGATAAAATTTATGAATATTGAAACCATTGGACAAACAAATCTATGAATCTATAATAAAAAGAGCAATTGCTGATTTATTTCCAATTTGTCACCTATTTACAACAAGAAAAAGGATCACTCAATAGCTCAGATCAATTTAAGACAAGATTTTAGCAAATCATAGTTTAAATTAAATCATATTTTAGAGAACAGTTAATCTTTTTCACAGTTAATTGAAATAGAATTAAGTAAAACATTTTGTTCTCAAGTACTCCTGTGAAAGCAACTTAAAAACTTCTACTTTTGAAAATATATCTTTAAGATCTTCAATGTGTAAAATATAAGGTAAGTGGAAGAACCCAATTGTTACCATGTTTCCCCGAAAATAAGACCTTGTCTTATATTTTTTTGAACCCTGAAATAAGCACTTGGTCTTATTGCCATGTGCTCAAAAGCCCGATTGGGCTTATTATCAGGGGATGTCTTATTTTGGGGGAAACAGGGTATTGCATTTTAAGATTCTAGTCTGCTAACTAAAGCAATGTCCTATAAAAATGTGTGTTTATACATGTTATAGTTTATCCTATTCCTAGCGTAAAACCTGTTCACTTGCTCTTAAATGTATTTATGAAAGTGGACAATACATTAGATTGGCTTTCACAGGTAGCAATGTTTGAAGATGAAGTGACAGAATTGTTGATCTCTACTGAGCACACATCTTCTGCACAAACAGATCTTTGTATTCAAGCCTTTGTTTTCAAACGAAGTTTTTTCTTTCTATTAGAAAATTTCAAGGTATTTTTGACAATTCTTATTAGTAAGAGAGCTAGCAGACAACAGTACTTCATTTCACAGAGAATTAATGCAGCTATTTCTCTATGTAACTATAGAATATCAAAACTAAATTACATGATCACATAAATTATTAAGTTTACATCCCATTTTATTTGTATAACTCAAGGCAGAATACATAACTCCATTTTTTCCAATAATACCACAACCATTGATTGTGAGGTGACAATCAATGGTCCAAAGTCACTCAGTCAGAAAGGACTAGAATACATCATCTCCCAGTTACTGGTCCAGCACCTTTACCACTACACGAAATTGAAGACAATTATCTTTTTAAAAAACTTCCCTCAAAAAAAATAGTGAAGCACTTTCATTAGATTGTCTTAATTGCAAATTCATTGCAGATATGTGAATTTATTCTTCTAACTGTGGCCAATATAGAATATAATGGATCATATTCAGACCTATTTATCAATAGTCTTCCAATTGTATATCAATGAAACAGGTTTGGTCAAACGTATTTAGTGAATGCACTAAATGCACTTTCTCTGTAATGCACTTGAATTCAAGAACCCCCTTCCCTAAATTTTCCTAAATCTAAGATATTTTGGGAAACATAAAAGAATGAATAAATACAAAGAATTTTGTGGGGTTATTTCATAATAATTACTATGAGCTTGCATATTATAACTCAGTTGTCACACCCAATTGAATGTAGCTTTATTTCTCTTGGACAGTAATATATTTGCAACAGAAGTATAACATTGTGCATTACATTTTCTCAAGAAGGAAAACAGCTCATAATGCATATTTTCCCTCTGCTTTTTGTTATTATTTTTGAGGATTTTATACTGGTATGGTATAGAATATGTCTCAGATAAAAATGAATCTCTACTAGTCTAAAATCAGGTAAATAAAATGAAAAAATAAAACTGGTCCATTAATTTATATTATTGCTTGAATTATCAAGCAATATGGACAGAAAGGCCATATTTCTCTCTCTCTCTCTCTCTCCCTGTGTGTGTGTGTGTGTGTGTGTGTGCGCGTGTGCATATACACCTTCAAGTCAATGTTTGCTCCTGGTGACTGCCTTGACAAGTCCCGGCAGTTTTCTTGACAAGATTTCAGAAATGGTTTGCCACTGCCTCCTTCCTCTAATGGATGTGTGACTGGCTCAAGGTCACCCAGGTTGAGTTTGTGTCTAAGGCAGGACTAAAACTCCCGGTCTCTTGGTTTCTAGTCTAGTGCATTAACCACTACACCAAACTGTCTCTCTTCTAGTACTATAAGTATTTTCAAATAGTTCTTGTTGGGTGAAATATGACTTAATTTTGGACTTTAAAAGGGTGAAGTTCATATTCTGATATAAATGGGGAAATGCTTGTAAAACCACTTTTTCCATTCCTTCAAGCCACTTCCTTAATTTTGTGAAAATAATTTCTCGTTCTGTAACATTGCACTTTTTTTTTTACAGACAACTAGGTGAACATAATCATTTCCCATAAATTATGGGATATAAATTTATTCCCATAAATTAGCATCATTATATTTCTATTAAAACACATGTAGTGTCAAATGCAGAATATACATATTTTCTGATGAAACCATTAAGAATATACTTCTATATAGCATTAGTATAAATGTCTTGAAGTTTATACTCATGATGGAAAACATATGAGTTGTAGCCTATATATGCTGTATCAGTACTCTTATAATGAACTCTGACTGAAGAGAAACCTTTTGTAGCCATATACATAAAAGACAACTTTCTTTTTTAGGAAAAGAAAAAAGGTGGAAAAAATCTTGTAAGAATAAACTATGCTTAACAAAAGAATTCTTGACTGAAATTTTTACAATGAAAAAAAGGGATGGGACCCCATGCCAAACAAAAACATTAGTTTATTTTAGCTTATTAAATATAGATATAATCATCAAAATCAAGACATTATTTCTTCCTTTTTCTAAATAAAAAGCAAAATTACTCACCTTGTAGTTAATTATGTCAACCTACAGTACTTTTGCATTTTCATGGGCTTCCAAAATAAATATTCCTAAAGTGAAATGTGCATATATATTTTGTCCTAAAATACAGGATTAAAACAACTTCTTTTCCTGTCCTCAATTGCAATTGTTTCATAAAACATATGCACAATGTTGGTATGATGTGTAAGAAACTAATTAAAAAGAGAAAACATAGTTCCATATTAAAATTACCAGTGGAATTCAGTAAAATGTAGTATTTAAGGAATTTAAAGAGGGAAAGAAGATAATATAGAAAATTATGTCTGAATAAAGGCAAGAAACAACAATTATTTAAAAATAGTTTATTTTTTAGCTTCCATATTGCTAGGTTTCTGACAACATACAAAATAAGCCAGAAATAGGCCAAGTTAAGATATAACAAATTAACCATAACATTATAATATAAGGAAAAAAGCAAGACATTTATTTATGGCCAGAATATTATGCCAAATAAAGATAAAATCAGTATGTACATTTACATCAATGATAGGTTTCTATTTCTGAGCAACCATAAAGGGATAAAATCAAACTGAAATTCATATGTAGTAAAGTATTTACAATAGTTATCAAAATATTTTTCATAAAAATATGAAAACTCAATATGGTGATCATATTGTCAGTCAACTCTGTCAGTACAATGTAACTATCCTAACTGGCATATGGTTGCATTCATTCAGTAGGAAACACATCAAATGGGATTTTGTATTTTAAATGCTTTTTACGATAAAAAAATCAATTTCCTATAGATCTAATAGCATTTACAAGTCACTATATGTTAAAATTTATTGGCTGGGAGACTTTATAAGAGAATGCAACTACAACAGATGATAAATCCAAATTATTTTCTAACTACCTTTGCAATTTAATTAAAGCCTTTTTTCTCTGTAAATAAGGAATGCCTGGGGGCATTGGCATGATAATTGTTTCTAAGTGTTGTTTTTGGGTCAGAAAAGTCAGAAATAATTTAACTGACCATTATCTAGAACAATTTGGCCAGACAAGGAATAATGGATGGAAACTGAACAAGGAGAGATTCAATCTGGAAATAAGGAGACATTTTCTGACAGTGAGAGCAATCAACCAATGGAACAGCTTGCCTTCAGAAGTTGTGGGAGCTTCATTACTGGAAGCTTTCAAGAAGAGACTGGACTGCCATCTGTCAGAAATGGTGTATGGTCTGCTTGGGCGGGGGGTTGGACTAGATGACTACAAAGTCCCTTCCAACTGTCTTAATCTGTATCTGTATCTGTAGTAGTGATAGTAGCAATTGTTCTTCTGGGACACCCTTGCATTTGCATATAGTTATCCAATAGGTCGTCTTCTGAAGGGATCAAGAGGCTAAAGCACTGGTTCACATTGCTTTGAGACCAGTTTATACAGGAGTCTGTAGATAAAATTGTCAAATATTTTACCAATGTGGACACGATGATTGATGCCAGTTCAATAAATACAACTTTCAATGAAACATTTCAATATCTACTATTAAAATATGAACAGAAATCTTGGGAAGTGGTATCTACCATGTGTATGCTTGTGTTTTGCTCTTCCTAGCTAACAGAAGCAACTGAAGTAGTCAGTTACTTGAGTCAGTAACTAAAGAATTTCTTTTGTAAGGCCTTCATGCTCAAAAGAGGCTCTGGTGAGACCTTTTTTAAAAAAAAATAGCTCCCTCATTTTGGATAATATCCGGCCATTCTTCAATATTCCATTCCATTCCTGGTCTGGGTGCTGGAATATTTCATGACATCTTAATTCTTAAGAGTTTTGGTGCTAATAATTTAGATCCATTTTCAATCTCACTTCAATTTTTCAGGTATAGGAAGCTGGCTGGAGTTTTCTTTCTTTTCCTTCTTTCTTTTTCTTTCTTTCTTTCTTTTTCTTTCTTCCGTTCTCTTTCTTTCCTTTTTCTTTCTAAGTCTTTCTTTTTTCCTTTTCTTTTTTCTTTAGACCAATCTGGTATACTCCGAATATTTACATAGGATATAACTTGGATTCGTTGTTTTTTAATGAATCCTGCAGATATGATTTTAAAAGCAGCGGAGAACTCTTTGAAAACAGGTTATTGTCTGTAGTTTTCTTCAAAGCTTCATCTTATTCACCACAACTGACAAATACATGAACACATCAGATGACAACTTTGAGGAATCACACACATTTATGCTGATCATATTGCTGTGGGTGATGATAACCATATTGAAATGTAATCCAAGAATGTCCAGAAATGTTCTTGCTCAGAAAGAAGGCAGAAGTTTAAACTGTGCTGAATGGAATCTTAGAATGATTCAGGTTCAAAATTTGGGGGTGCTTTGGGGATGAGCCCTAAATCAGAATGCAATTAAGTAATTAATTTATATTTGTCCTTAAAATTAGGTTCCAGGTCACTCTCAAGAGTAATCCAATGAAGTTAAAATAATCCTGTTTGGGGGCATCCAATGAATAACTTGTAGAGGTCAAGCAATTTTTGCCCAGGAATGTGTGGACTAAGCTAGTAGTAATGCTTGGAGATATAGAGATTAACTGGCTTTTCAGTGCAATAACAGATTCAAGAGCATCACAAAATGCAAACCTGTTCCTTCTGGATAAGTGTCTGTCCATAGTAGTATTCCTCTAATTTCTGAAAGCAGGAACCAATCACAGGCCTCATTGACCATGCTATGCTTAAGCAGCTGTTTCATCATATGCAATCTCTTCTGATTTCAAGAAATAAAAATGGATGTCACTGGAATATTAGTGATACTGTATCCCAGATCCTTGAATGCGGTGTTTTCATAAATATTAGATAGCACTGGAGATCAAATAGCACCTTAAGGAAAATTTTTGTCACAAAAAATTCCTCAGTGATTTCCTCTTTCTTGGAGGACAGGGTATTAAGTTAAAGTGGGAAAAATGTCTTCCACTTTCAATCCAAAGACCCAATATAGGAGAATAGTATGGTAACGTACCAAGATCAAGTAAGAGACACAATGTATTTCTCCCTCTCCCAATAGTGCTGTTTAAGGTAACAAATTCCATATCCCAACTGGATTAGAATTCAGAGTAAAATAAATCTGAATAATCGGTATTTTTTCTAGGACATCTGTAACTGGATTTATACCGTTTTCTTGACCATTTTTTCCCTAAGACATTCACCCTTAAGACAATAATATTTATAAGCTTCAGGATGCAGGACGTTTTTTTCTTCTCAAGAAAAAAGGGGCATTCTCCTCACACACTTGTACAATCAATACTTCCTAGTTTCAATCAAACATTGGAACATCCAATCAAAGTAGGTAAGAGTAAAAAAACAGTTGTAAGTATACTGTTAATATCCTAAAGCTATAGAAGCTGAAAATGATATCTTGTTTCTTATAAATAGAATGGCTGATTGGACATTTGAAAGCAATAAACAATTTATTCTTAGAAATACTTTGAAACATTTTTACAGCAGGTCACTAAGAGATACCCACATTTTCAAGGGTTAAATACTGTAGTAACATTTTCCAGGCAATATACGGACTGAAAAAGTTCTGCTGAAAATGTAAAATATAATGGAGGCAGCAAAAGAAACTTTCTTGTCTGTATTAACACGAAACAAATAATAATAGCTCAGTCAACTTCAGTTAGATGCCATCTTAACTTAGTTTTATAGTTTAAAGTTATTTAGAAAAGCATGATTACTCAGGTTCATGATATCAGAGAGATAATCTGTAGCATTCATGCCTGTTGCTTGCTCCATATTCTGCTATTTCATAGTGTCATACTTAATTAAGGAAAAGTTTCCAGAGTATTGGTAGGGTCCATCACTTACCCAGGAGCGTAAGTGATATAAAACCACATTCGACCAAGTAATTACCTGACAATGACAACTGGACTGGTAAAACCTGTCATGTGATATGAAAAAAGACTAAATTAAGGCTAAATTCTATACGATGGTTTAGGCCAATGACTACATGATTCACACAGAAGCCACAGTGGTGTGTTGACTCACTTACAGTGACTTCATATTGAATTTAATGCCAAGGACAACTGATAATAGAATTCTCTAGCAAAATTATAATATCTGCCAGTTCTATGTAACTGCTTAATTTTTATCTTTAGCATGTGGAAGAATCTTACTGAACTCACTCTCAGAGTTCTCCAAATGCATGCTAAATTAAATCATTAAAAATCTTAATTTTGTTACAGACCAATTTGACAATAAATAACACCACCACTAAGTTGGGGAATACACTAACTGACTATCAATGCTCCCAACGTTAAAGGGTAGTTCTAAAAACAAGGATGATTTGCAGACATTTAACTTTCCTGTTCTGATTCTGTACATCATTTCCCCCTTTTCTGGCAACATTTCTTTTGGTGATTCTTCAATAATTTCCAGCAATGCTACATCATCAACTCTGCCAAATGACTTAATCAAAAGAGAACCTGACCTAAACAGCCAATCTATTTCAAGTAGTGGAAAACCCACCCAAATCCATACCTTGACACTCTCTAACATTATTGTATTTTGCCCATAGTTTTAATTCATTGACCTCCAATCAATGGCTCACCCTGATCAACTAAATTTTCACTTTTTTCACTTTTGCTGCTATAAGTAATTATCTTCTCACATTCAGGAGACAGAACAAAATTAGCAAAGCTGATTATTAAGAAACATTAAAAAATCAATTTTTGTTCTGGGAAGAAATAAAATGGAAAACTGAAATAGTACAGTACTGACTGAAGTGAAAAAAGAAGAAAAAACATTACAAGCATACCCCTCACACAGTTTGTTTCTAAGGGAAGCATAAAAATATTTGATATAACACAGGTGGTGGCACAATCTATGTAATTGGATAATTGGCAATGTGTCCTATTAACTTCAGTGTCCTTAAGTCAGATAGTAAAATAAATCCATTTAAAAAGGAGCTGCACAAACATAAATTCCTAATGTAAAGATCTAGTATTAGTGAACTCCAAACCTCCCCTTACCAAATAATAATAATTTCCACATAAGCGAAGTAAAAAGTGGGGAAGTCTTAATCCCTGTTGCAGAATTCCAGGTCATTGTAGAAAATTCTGGATCATATTCTCTGGGAGGAAATTGGAATCAATTGCCACAATTACTGACTATTAAGAATGGTCTGAATCAGACTATATACAGACACAGCCTTTTATGCCAGTGGAAGTGTAACAACTCAACTTAATTGCAGTTTCAACCTGTCTCCTATATTTCAGGCAATTAATAATGAACAAAATTGTCAGGTTTCAGAAGATGAAGCAGGCAATGGTATTCTGTTAATCCAGAATGCTTGTCATTTGCTTAAACAAAATTGTTTTTTCTTTGGATTACATATAATGTTATGAGAACAGATTGTGTCATAAGACTGCACTTGTTCAACCCCTTGAGTAAATCCCCAATCTGCTAGGGCTCCCATGATCCTAGGGGATGTTTCATAGAGGGATGCCATTTTGTTAGTAGAATAATGTCATCGGATAGTTCAGGATGTTAGAAAAACTAAAGCTGAAAAAATATATGTGGCTCTACTTTTGGAGAACACATGAAAGTGGGATGTTTTTAAATTCTGTAGTTAACTGCTAGTGGTTGAATACCTGATTTTACTGTTTTCAAGGCAACACGAGAAGCATTTCTTCTCTCTTGATGAAAAATACATGAACATATTTTAATCTGAAGTATGTATATCTCACGCTTGAATAATTTTAGCTATTGCCATAACACATGAAATCATACTCGGCGCACAGTAACAAGAGATTACCTATACAAACTGAACAGATGGGAATGGCTTTATATAAGCTATTTTAGTCAAAAGTATGCGATATAAATCGACTAACCTGATCATGGTTGGGGCATGAGAGGGGCAAACCCAAAATCTAAACAGTAATCAAAGCAACTGTTAGTCAAATTATCTCCTTGCTTGGTTCTGTTATGTACCCCTGGAAGGCAGTTACCAGGAAGTAAACCTCTACCCTTTTATATTTCTGTGGGCACAAGGGTAAACAGAGACCTATGCACCTTAACTTGTAGTGTTTCAGAATCCAGCTGGGACATTTTGGTTTTTTAACTATATTCCATACATCCCACCCAAATGGAGCAGTTTGATGTCTCATAAGACTAGGGCACCTTTTCCCCATTCTCTGTTACCAGATCATCAAGTATATAGTTATTTAGAGTGTAGCCTAGCATGTGGGTTTGTGTGTGATTTGTGAACATAGCCATAATTACATGTGATATATATACTGTAAAGTCTATGATATAAAAACTGATGATTCAGAGAAAATTACCCAGATATTAGTGTATTCACTTATATGTGCTGATGAAATCTAGATCTGTCTATCAGAAGTCACCAAATTCAGCATAACTACAATTCAATGTGCATAATACCTAAATGTACTGTAGGGTCATACTAAGAAAACCTGGAGAACTGTACTTTTTAATTCAAAAGTACTACTAGCTATTGCTACGTTATGTTTTCAGCTGCTTTATTCTTATCTGAAGGGGCCAAAACTATAAAGCTACATTATCACAATAGGGGAATGACATGTCCTTACAAATTCCTGAAGAAACCACAACAGCAATGTTCTTTGAGAACTCTCTTTCAAAAACATCTTTCTAGAAGATAGTCCATGTGTGCTATCAAAGTATGCTTTTTGCACATTCCCTTTGCAACCTCAGAACAAACAGCATGTATGTATGTATGTATGTATGTATGTATGTATGTATGTATGTATGTATTAAATTTACTGGCCACCCATCTTACCAAAGGGTAATTCTAGACAGCTTACAATATTAAAGGTATGTATTGCTATCTCTATAGCTTTTTTTTCAGTTGCAAAACTGGACTATCAGAAAAGCAGAATGAAGAAAAATTGATGGCTATGAATTGTGATACAGGAGAAAATTGATAAAAATATTTGGACTGCAAGAATGATAAATAATACAATATTTATAATAGATGGAAGTAAATGCAGGCTACTCACAGAAGTACAAATAATGAAACTAAAATTAAAATATTTTAGTGTTATAACAAAAAATATTTTAGTGTTATAACAAAAAAACATTGTAAAAGCTGCTGGAATTTGGAAAAATGAAGACAAAAATGACAACAAAAGATAAGATAGTTAGATACCATCACTGATAATTCAAACATGATCTTAAAAGAACTTAATTCAGTACTGACTAAAAGACAATCCTGATCATGTTTCTTGAGTCATGAGCAGCTAGAAGAGCCTTGAACAATGTAACAAATATGATTTCCTGTGTGTTTAGGCACAAAACCAATACATTAGTTTTTTAAAAAGATCCATGAACTCGGAGAAAAAATTAAAGCCTAGAAAATTACATGCTGCTTCTTTCAGTTATGTTATTCTATCCCTGAGCCAGAAAGTGGATTATGAAAAAAGGGTGGCCCTGAACACAAAAAGTATCCTTAACATGTTCTAGAATATCTAGTTTCCAAAACATTTCAGCACTTCATTAATGGTATTGAAAATGAAAAAAGAAAAGAAAGCAATATATTTTATGGATTTTTTTCCTTCCATAACAGTAAAGTATTGATGGCTTCAAGCTCTTTATCATGACTGATTTAGGAATGAAATTAAAATATATACAAGAATAGCTTATAGGTGTGTGTGTGAAAGTATAAAATAGCAAACTTCATGACTTCAGGAGGTTGGACTGGGAAGTAGTAGAAAGTTAGACTGAATTTGAAGCAATCAAAAACTCAGGGAAAGATGGATGCTTGTTTAAAGCTAGAATCTCTATTAAGGTTTTCCAACCAAGAACAACCCACTTGCTTGTAACAATTATCTATGTTAGTAAACATATTGGATTCATTTGAATGATAGTTTTGGACTTCAATGCTTATGCTTATGTTTCCAAGTGTGTTAATTATGGAGCCAGTTTTCTCTGTTTTAGTTGTAATGATGAAGTCATTGCTTCATTGCTATACATTTGTACCTGACAAAATAAAGAAGGGAAATGGTGAGAGAACATTTAGTCGTATTGTATTTATGATGTCATGAATGACATCTGAATCAAATGAAGTAGAGCTCTGGAAGGTAACACTTAATCTAATCAATACATAAAGAAAAATACTGAGTTTACTCCCCCCTCCCCTCCCCCGAGTTTAATTTAATTTAATATAATTTAATTTATCGCATTTCTATGCTGCCCAACTCCCAAGGGACTCTTATGAAAGTTTATGAAATAGTGGCCTCTACTTAAGTCAAATTCACATAATTTTGTCTACAGAACAGTGCATTCTATATAATATACATCCAAGATGAGACAGGTTTATTCCTATAAGAAAAACCTAAATAACATATCAGAAACAACGCCCCTCCAAGAATTAGCTACATGGAAAGCTTCATAATTTATCTTAATCAAGTTTACAAACATTGTGAGTGAAGTAATAGAGAATACAGTATCGACAAGAATGTAATTTCATACTGGAAAATAGACTTATATAATTTATGATTCCTCACTCTCCAATATAGATTTTATTGGAAACATTTCCAGTAGCATAAAATATGAATAGTAGTGATCTATTATTTTCAGACTTTCTGATTTCAAGTATTTCCTTCTATATTTTCCTGTAAGGAACACTAATTGTTTTTTTTAGCATTTTCTGTATTGCTCTACTGCCATCTACTGGCCAACTAGATTTTTGCAGATCAGTTATAGTAGCCCTTCAGGTTGGGCAAACAGATTTTCAAAATTATATGAATAGAATTATGGCATCTTAGGACAGATTGGAATGGTAGAAAACACAGTCTTTTAAAAAGTTGCCTAAGAAAAAGTGATTAAAGGCTTTGTCGCTTACAATTTTAAGGAAAATAGCTATTTTCTATCTACTGCAAAGAACAGGGAGAAAAGTATATGTTTCTTTTTTCCAATGAGCACTATTGTAAGCACTCATATTTCCCTAATTTTTTATTTTATTTATTTATTTCCCACCAATAACTCAAGATGCAAATATATCCAACACACTTTCCTCTTCCTATTTTCTCCAAAATCAGCAACAATTGACTGCTGAGCACCTGAACAATAAGAGTCCAAGGCTGCAAAGCCTGCACATATTTATATCAAAGAAGATATATTGCAATATATTCAAGTTATTTTCTTCAATATCAAACATACTTTTTATAAAGAGTTTATAGACAATGAATAAGAGGAAAATGAAGCTATGTGTCATTTGCTAATGATTTTCTTCTGCTGCCATCATTAGTCCACATCTCTCAATCTGTGATTGAAAAGTTGGAAATTCTTTGGGAATGATGTGCAATGTAGTAGAGAATACTGTAAATGTAGCAATAGCAATAGCACTTATATACCGCTTCACAGTGCTTTGCAGCCCTCTCTAAGAGTCATTATATAGCCCCCAATAATCTGGGTCCTCATTTTACCCACCTCGGAAGGATGGAAGGCTGAGTCAACCTTGAGCCTGGTGAGATTCTATCTGCCAAACTGCTGGCAGCCGGTGATCAGCAGAAGTAGCCTGCAGTACTGCACTCTAACCACTGTGACACCGCAGCTCTTAGAACTACACTCCATCCCTCTTCATATAAGAGCAACTGAATATCCAAACCAATACATTTTCAATCTAGTTTTTATCAATTTTAACCAAGTTCAACTGTTCAGTGGAGTTACTTATATATAAATATACTATGGCAAGGCTGCTAAATGTAACTGCTTCTATTTAATTCACAATATGAATAAAGCCTCAATAGAAGTTTATTTATTTAAAATCTTTACACAGCTACCCATCCTATAACCAATCTTTCTGGACAGCTCCCAATCAAGCCATATTAAAATTATAAAATCTAAACGTATTAAAAATAAAACTGGCACCAAGTGGAATTTCTGATATGTATTCACGTCATCTTATCCCAGCACTTGGCGGAAAATCCAGGTCTTCAAAGCTTTATGGAAAGCTAGGAGTGTAGAGGCCTCCTGAATTTAGGGACTACCACAGAAAAGGCATGCTTCCTAGTTCCCATAAGATGCAATATTTAGGGGAAGGGTCTAGGAGCGTGCCCATCCTATCTGATTTGGTAGGACAAGTAGATGTTTTTAAGGAAAGGTGATCCTGCAGAAAACCTGGCTTGTGCCATATAGGACTTTAAAGGTGATAACCAGCACCTTGAAATGCACCCAGAAACAAACTGAAAGCCACTGCCACTCACATAGAAGATTTATATGGAGAAACACAGGGGGGGCTCATTATTCTGCATGCTGCTGCATTCTGGACCAATCGAAGTTACCAGGTGGTCTTCAAGGTAGCCCCATGTAGAGCACATTGTGCTCTATGGGAGATGATGAAGGAATGAATTACAGTGAGCAAAAAGTTGGATTGCTTTTCAATGCTCCCATTTTTTTTAGTCATGAGGTGTTTGACTGAATTGCAATAAATATTCCTTTTGTTTTGGTTTTAGACACTAAATAAATGTAATATATGTATAACCTATTAAAGTGGAAATAAGACAAGAGCAGAATCTGAAATGTGCAAAAATAAAGTTCTTACAATTCAGAAACCTGAAGACTGGAGATGTATTTCTTGTATTTTTCAAAAAAAAAAAAAAATTATATATTTATTTTTGAAAGCACCAGAGAGGTACTTTCTTAGATTGGATTTCAAATTGTCTTGCTGATGATATATCAAAAACAAACCCAATGCAAAGCAAGGGTGCTATTTTCTGAAAAACAATTGTCTTTGGATAGTTGCTGCTATTTACTTCTAACCTTACAATGCCAATCCAGGTCTAAAGCTATGCTAGAAATTTATCTAAAGTTTATTTCTAAATAATATGAAATCAGTGCGAAATGTACCAAATACGATGAAAATAAAAGCAGTGGAATGACAACTTTTTATTTTCTTGGTTTAAAATTGCTTTCACATCCTTAATAATTCCAGGAATACTGTTTGAACATTTTTTTCTTTTAAAAATGTATTATCTAACTTTCTTTTATTAACTGGTAAAATACTATATACCCATAAACTGTGTAGTGACCACATAAGTTGCAAAGTCAAAGAATTCCACATAGGCTGTGTTTGTGTGGTTTTTACTTGCTGAAAATCTCTATTTCTCAAAGGTGGTATAAAGCTGACATATTTAAAATTAAAACTATAAAAATTGGAAAAAATAGGGGCAAATAATTATCTATTTGAGTGACTGCTTTTGGAATAACTTATAAATGCTGGATACTGAAACATTAGATCAATAATTCAGTCTGAATTCCTCAACAGATGTTTCAACAATGCTGGGGATAGAAATAACCATAATACAAATAGCTCCAATGAGACAACAAAGTTAGGTTATAAATAGTACTGAATTTTGAAATTCTTATGACATAACCTCTTGAAGGATTAAGAAAATGGTGTCACACTTTGGAGTGGAAATTAGTTTGTACAGTTCTTATTGGGCAACTAAAGAGTTTTCCCTTTCTGAAATATCCCAATCAGTACTTTTTGGAAACATACCTCGAAGAATTCTCTCCTCATGGCAACGGAGAAAGTCCCAGATTCTAACAGTGCCGTCATCAGAGCATGTAGCAAATTTATTATCCGTAGGTGAGAAACTGTTACATGAAGACACACAGCAGGGGAAAGAAGTCAGCATTTAACAGATCATCTAAACTTCTTAGGGCAAAATTTAGTTCACGTGTAAAAATATATTGATGGAGGCATCTGAACATACGGTGCATGGCAAAATAAAAACTTCATCCTGTTGGTATAATTGAGTTCATTTGTAAAAGAGTTCCCATATAGACATCTGTGGAGCAAAGCAGTTATTCCTGAATTTGGTTCCTCAATTAAATGGAGATAATGTCTGCAGAACCTTGCCATGTTTACCCTTGACCGAGGCATGAAAGTAAATTTTTCTACTTTTGAAAAAACTACAGTATATAAAAAGAAATCCTGGAAAAATTAATAATAAATATAATTCTTCTTCATCAATGGTTTCCTGTAATAAGACAAATGGAAGGGCTAATACGGTTTGATTTTTTAAAAATCATGTCAGACCAACATGTTTTTTTAAAAAAGGCATTTAGATAAGACTGAATTCTATAATGAAATATCACCATGATGGAAGAAGCTTCAAAAATGGTGAAGCTTGATATAAGTATGAAAATATGATCTGCAAATGCTTATGGAGCTATTTTAATTATGGATGGATATCATTGCCTTTCTAGTGACTTGGGAAGAATCTGCTTGGATTGCCTAAACAGTGGTCCCCTTGAAATATGTGGAACTTAAGTGTATGTGAAGAAATCCATTTCGTAACTACATTAGTTTGCTTTTAAATGAAATCACTTCTTGTTAAACTTTTGCAGAAAATATTGAACCAAGATGGAAAGAATGTATCTTTTCTTTTTATGTACATATGCACCAAAGACAAATTCCTTGTGTGTCCAATCACACTTGGCCAATAAAGAATTCTAATCTAAAAAAAAGAGTGACAAATTCAGTGGAAAGTACTTCAGGGATAATTATCTTCTCCAATGGATAGCACAGTACCAAAACCCAAGGGAATACTGTTGTAGTTTTAATTTGTTTCTCCAGTTCCTCTTCAGGCAGAGTTTAATATTTTTTTAATCCTTTTTCTGTATTCCTCACTTAGAATATTAACATTCTTCACATGCATCTACTTATATGTTTGGACAACCGGAGTATTGACACTGAACCAGGAAGATGTCCTAAAGATGTCTCATTAGCTTTAGATTCCAAACTTGAAGAACACATTCAGTATTAAACATGACTTCTGAAGGTAGAAATCTCTGTTGATCCTTCATGCTACTGGACATGTTGGCCTCACCAAGCCAAGCAGTTCTTCACTTTATTTTGCTTTCTAATATTGTGAGAACTATGGAGCTGTTTTTATTTCTGGATTATATTTTATTCAATTATATTTTTAAAGACTGAATTCTTTATTTGGAATGAAATAGTCATCTTACACAATAGCATAAAAAAAGAATATCTAATACACATTGTGACCATATATAAATGAAACCAATACCAATGCAAAATGCAGTAGAAAAATACATCTCTAACATATTGCAGAGGCAGATACTGGGACAACACTATTTCAGAGAAATACCAGCATATCTGTAAAATCATAGAAACAAAAGAAAATAAGTTCATATGGTGTGAGATATCTCCCAAAATCTGACAATACCCATGCATGTTGGCACCCAGAATACACTTAGAGAACGGTTTAACCATGGAAATAGTAACTACAGAAAATTGTATATTGTGTATAAACCTGGCCTCTCTAATCGCCTCCTTATGTGCCTGGAACATCTTGACGTTGTTCATGTTGGACTGCCAATACTTCACATATCCCCCATGGTCTGCTGTCAACATCCACATATCATTGTGTGACCATGTCATAGCCCTTACTGGACTGTCATGAGCCTGCGAAATCAGAAAGAACAATTCAACAATTACTTTGGTGACACCATAAACACTTTTACTACAAGTATTGCAAGCACACTTGGAAAAGAAAATAAAGCATATATACATCCACACATTATTTTAATGGTAATTGTATTATTATATTTAAAACTTTACATATGTATATATGTATACCCTTATAATTATTGTGCAAGATGCACTGGCTGTGAGTAGGTTTTTGGCTGCAATTCAAGGTGCAGGTCATTATGTAAAGCCCTTCAGGGCACAGAAATGGGTTATTTGTAGTACTCCCTATCTTGGAAGATTTCCTCCCATCCCAAAAGATCCAATAGAAACAGCATATTTTGGATCCCTTAATTAAAGATCTGATGGTTCCTAGGAAGCATGCTTTGTTTATTGCTGTGCCTGTCATATGGAACAGCATATTTTTGAAATTTGGATAACTCTGACCTTAATGGCTTCAGTTAGGCACTAAAAATCTGCATTTTCTTAGAGGCATTGGGCTAAGACATCAGCATGTTTTGGAGTGTTTAGATGTATGCAATGGTTGATTTAAAAAAAAATATTTTGTTGATTGCCTACATCAAGCTCTGCAAAATTTGAACATGGGTTTCTCTAGTTCTAAGTTAATTCTCTAGCTGTTATCTCACACTGAATCTATTATTACAGGGTCAACAGCATTATAAGATATGCTACTTAACATTTTGTGTGCAGATATATATTTATATAGGGTCAGTTATTCTGAAACAAAAAGAACAGTCTCTCATATTAGAAGGACAGTACATGAATCAAGGGATCTTATAAAAATTTAATGGTAAAAAATATAAAACTTGAAATATTTCACTCTTACTTACTATTCCCCATACACATAAAATGTTTTCTATTTTAATATAGAAAGATTACAGTTCACATAATTTATGTACTAATTTACCTGTAATATTGTTTCAAAATTGAAGGTAAGACCATTCCATAAAGTGAATTCTCCACTAGAAGCCCCAGTGACCAAGCGTCTTCCTTCAGGTGTCCACTAATAATGAACATGAATTAAGGGCATATTAGGACAAAATTGTTGCAATACCACTGCAGAATTTATTGTGAGGTAGATAATATATATTTAAAATTATATTTTTCAGAACTGTCTATGTTGTTTTGTTTCTATTTATACACACAGAATCAAACATTATTTTTGTCCCATGCTCTATTACCAATATCTTCAATTAAATAAAATAAAATTTCAGCAAAACAAGGGGTCGTGTAAAACAGACTAAAAGTGATTGACATACTAAACAATTTGACATAATATCATATAGTATTAACATTATACTTACTCTAACAACAAAAACTGGACATTTTACTTTATTGGTAGAAGTCCTAACAAATTTTGTTGTTACAGCATTCATAGGGTTGTTCAACATTCCTATAGGGGGCACCAGCTAGAAGAAAAAAGGTTATATCAGCTTAATCAAAGCAACATAGCAATGTTATATTTATAAGCTTTTATTACTCAAAAAATATAAAAATCCATCTCCAATCAAAAGCTCTGAGAGCAAATCCAGAGCACTTCCAAAAGCTGTTTTTAAACTACAATTAATAAAGGGCAGAAAGGATAATATATTAAAAACATAGTAAGTAATGATTTAATCTCAAATTTAAAACACTAATTTAATCTTAAATTACTTTACATTTAAATTTAATTTAAAATTAAATTAATTTAAATTTAAGATCAAATTAAATGTAGTTTTTATACTGGACAATCGAGATTTGGGACTGCACTGTCACTTAATAGTGTCCCTCCTGGTTAGTACTGGCTTCCCGGGAGGTCTCACAAGGCTGGCTCCAGGGAATTATCAACGCTTCGTTGAATGAGGGTCACTTCCCCGCTACCTTGAAAGAGGCGGTGGTGAGGCCTCTCCTCAAGAAGCCCTCCCTGGATCCGGCAGTATTGGCTAACTACCGTCCTGTCTCTAACCTTCGCTTTGTGGCAAAGGTTGTTGAGAGTGTGGTCGCACGACAGTTCCCACAATTCCTGGAGGAAACGTCCTATCTAGACCCGTTCCAGTTGGGTTTCAGGCCTGGGCACAGCACGGAAACAGCATTGGTCGTGTTGGTTGATGATCTCTGGAGGGCTCGGGACAGGGGTCGCTCCTCTGTTCTGGTCCTATTAAATCTCTCAGCGGCTTTTGATACCATCGACCATGGTATCATGCTGCACCGGTTGGAAGAGTTGGGGATGGGCGGCATCGTGTTATGGTGGCTCTCCTCCTTTCTCTCCGACCGGTCGCAGTTTGTGTTGACAGGAGGGCAGAGGTCGACCTCGAGGCCTCTCATCTGTGGAGTGCCGCAAGGGTCGGTCCTCTCGCCCCTTCTGTTCAACATTTATGTGAAGCCGCTGGGCGAGATAATCCATGGCTTTGGGGTGAGATACCACCAGTATGCTGATGACACCCAGCTGTATATCTCCACCCCAGGCCACCCCAGCGATGCCCTTGAAGTGATGGCCCAGTGCCTGGAGGCTGTACGGATCTGGATGGGGAGGAACAAGCTCAAGCTCAACCCTTCCAAGACTGAGTGGCTGTGGTTCCCGGCATCCCGATATAGTCAGCTGACTCCATCGCTGACTATCGGGGGCGAGTCTTTGGCCCCCGGGGAGAGGGCGCGCAATCTGGGTGTCCTCCTTGATACGCAGCTGTCCTTGGAGGAACATCTGACGGCTGTTGCCAGGGGGACCTTTTGTCAGGTTCGCCTGATTCGCCAGTTGTGCCCCTTTCTTGATCGGGATTCCGTGTGCACAGTCACTCATGCCCTCGTCACCTCTCGCCTGGACTACTGCAACGCTCTCTACATGGGGCTCCCCTTGAGGAGCACCCGGAGGCTCCAACTGGTCCAGAATGCAGCTGCGCAGGTAATTACGGGAGCTGCATGGCGCTCCCGCATAACACCGCTCCTGCACGAGCTGCACTGGCTCCCAGTGGTCTTCCAGGTGTGCTTCAAGGTGTTGGTTACCACCTTTAAAGCGCTCCATGGCATAGGACCTAGTTATCTTCGAGACCGCCTTCTGCCACCGACGATCTCCCATCGACCCGTGCGCTCCCACAGAGAGGGTCTCCTCGGGGTGCCATCAGCCAAGCAATGCAGGCTGGTGACCCCCAGGGGGAGGGCCTTCTCTGTGGGGGCACCCACCCTCTGGAATCAGCTGCCCCCAGAGATAAGGAGAATCCAAGACCTCCGTGCCTTCCACCGTGCCCTTAAAACTTTCCTTTTCCAACAAGCCGGGCTGGCCTAACAAATCCTTTTAAATGATTTTAAATTCGTATGTCTTTTAAATTTTGGGCCAAATTGAGATATTTCCTTTTAATCTGTTCTTAATGTTTGTATTATGTGTTTTTATCTAGCTGTACACTGCCCTGAGTCCCCAGGGAGAAGGGCGGTATATAAATTTGAAGTAAAATAAAAAAATAAAAATAAATATGTGGCTCTCAGTCTGAAAAAGAACATATATTGTTGATGGAAGCAAAGCAGGGTCAACTTTTATGACTATATCTTGAGTGCAGTCACACATTCTACCGATTCTAAAATCCTTTTTCACATAGTTTGAACTGCTGCACAAGTCACTAGAACTTACTTAGTTGATGTCCGGGTGTGTTTGCCAATTCCTACATCACTTTCTGAGCATTTTTATATTTTCCTATTGTAGAAAAAGAGTCTAGGACAACTTGCTGTGACCAATTTGCTGCAGCCATCTTACCATGGCCACCTTGCCACAGCCACCTTGCCACAGGATAACTCATCATTGACAATTCCACATGGCTGATATGTAAATGTTGTAAAGAAGAAAATTGTAAAAAAAAAATGTTTTAATTTTGTTTAATAAAAAAAAAAAAGAAAAGAAAAAGAAAGAAAAAGACAATTCCACATGGGATAACTCAATGCAATAAATGTTATTCTCCACTCTTTCGTCAACATTATTTCAATTTTTGTCAGTGGAAATAATATTAAAGAAAAAGTGGCAGACAACATTTATCACATTGAGTTATCCCAGATAGAATTGTTCTGTGGCATGTTGTCCAGTGGCGAGTTGGCCACAGCAAGATGGCCGTGGTGGTTGGCTGCAGTGAAGTGGCAGCAGCGAGTTGGCCCATTCTGCACAAAAACTACCCTTAAATTATATGGTGAACTCTCCAAAATAGATTTCAATAGATACTTAAAATTTTAAGTAAAATATGTGGCTACATACAAACAAAGCACTTTTTGAACATAATGGACTTATTTCAGACAGGTTTTTCAAATAAGGTTTGTTTAACATAAATATCCATCCTTAGTTCTCTCTCCCACCATTATAGGAAGTCTTTCAGGATGACATTAAATCAATATCAATAGCAACAGCACTTAGACTTTTATACCTCTCCATAGTGCAGTGATGGCTAACCTTTATGCCATTGCGTGCCAAAAGCGGAAAAGTGCAGATGGATCGCTCGTGTGCGTGCTCACACCCATAATTCAATGCGCCCTGCAGCCCCGCACATGCACGCGTTCCCCCCTGCGCTCCCCCTGCTTTGGGCATGTGATGGCATGGTGGGCCCAGTAGGCCCGTTTTTCGCCCTCCCCAGACTTGAGAGGCTTTCCTGGGGAGGGTGAAAACGGCCTTCCCCACTCCCCCTGGGAGGCCCTCCGGAGGCTGGAAATGGCCTGTTTCCTGACTTCCGGTGGGACCGGAAGGCCCGTTTTTCGCTCTCCTGAGGCTTTCTAGGACGGAGGGCAAAAATAGTCTTCCCTACCCCCCGCCCATGGAGGCCCTCCGGAGGCTGGAAACAGCCCGTTTCCCAACTTCTGGTGGGACTAGAAGGCCCGTTTTTCACTCTCCCCAGGCTCCAGATGCTTTCTAAGAGTCTGGGGAGGGCGAAAATGGCCTTCCCCACCTCCCGGAAGTCCTCTGGAGGCCAGAAATGGCCTGTTTCCTGACTTCCGGTAGGACCGGAAGGGCCGTTTTATGCTCTCCTGAGGTTTTCTAGGAGAGGGTGAAAATGGCCTTCCCTATCCCCCCTCGGAGGCCCTCCAGTGGCCGGAAAAAGTCCGTTTCCTGACTTCCAGTGGGACCAGAAGGGCTGTTTTTCGCTCTCCTGAGGCTTCAGAGGCTTTCGGCCTTCCCCACCCCTTGGAGGCCAGAAACAGCCTGTTTCCCAACTTCCGGTGGGCCTGGAAGGCCCAAAAAATCAGCTGGCTGGAGCGCACATGCGTGTGCCATAGGTTCGCCATCATGGCTATTAGTGCTTTATAGCACTCTCTGAACAATTTACAATGTCAGCACATTGCCCCCAACAATCTGGGTCCCCTTTTTAATAATCTCAGAAGAATGGAAGACTGAGTCCACTTTGAGCTGGCCAAGATCAAACTCTGGACTGTAGGCACAATTAGCCTGCAATATTGCATTTATACATATAAATGTATAAATGATACAAAACATATACTCACATCATTATAATATCCTCCATCAGGCTGAATTGCCCGCATATCCTGTTGGTCTCTTTGCCATACTCTATTCTGAAAATGAAGAGAAAAATCATTTAATTAAATCAGAGCACTGGTCAATATGGAATTATTGAGAAACAGAAAGTTTCTCAAAAGAATTAAAACTTCATACTCTTCCATCTAGAGTCAGCTTTATGGGGAAATGAAAGGAAGCACTGGTGTTTCTTTTTTCTCTCTTTTAAATAATTATTTTAAGATTTAGGACTTCCACTGCTGTTGCTGCTACTTTAGGAAATGTGGCCAGATAACTAATAGCTCAAAGAAGCTTGTTAATTTTGAAGGGATGAAGGGAATACTTTTTATCCTTTTTGCAGGACATTTTTGATTTGACATTTTAATGTACAGCGTACAAGAATTAATTAAAATCGGGTAGCAGTTATTTTCCTTTTCTACATTAACTCTGAATTTGAAGCACTATGTATTTGAACTTCAGATGAAGAGGAAGCAGTCCTGAACATACCTCTAAATATTTGATAACAGAAGGATTATAGTCTATTGTTTTTCGGTTCACTGCTTTTCTCATACGCTTTCCATCAAAAGTAAGTTGCTGCATTGCTTGCTGCTGAGCAAAATCTGGTCTCTTATAGAATAATTGCCGAGGGGCCTGGTGCTGAAACTTTGGCATATGGAAAAACCGTGGCGGGGATCCAATCTCTGTGGCCATGATGACTTTTGCTTAGAAAAATCTGAAACAGAACAAAACCAAGCAATTATAACAAAGCAACAAAATCAAGCAGTTAAACATAACGAATATGAGACAGTGAAGTCTTAAGTAATCAAGACAACACTTTATTTCATTTCTGAGAAGAATGGCAGCCTAAGCTGTGTGTGTGTGTGTGCATGTGTGTGCGCGAAATAATCACATACTGAATTTAACTGAAGAGCCTGTAGTACAGTGGACTAAAGCACTGTTATTAACATCTGCTGCTTGCAATTACTGCAAGTTCAAATCTCACCAGGCTCAAGGTTGACTCAGCCTTCCATCCTTTCAAACATAGGTGAAATGAGGACCCAGATTGTGGGGGCAATAAACTGACTTTGTATAAATATACGAAAGTATGAAGGCTATTGCTTAACGCATTGTAAGCCACCCTGAGTCTCCGGAGAAGGGCGGCATATAAATTAAAGCAAAAAAATAAAAAAAATTAAAAAAAATTAGAAATTCATCTATGGCCTCTAATTTTACACATGGACTTGTACCATTTCTCAAGTTGGATTTCTCTTAATGTTAAGGCTTTAAAATATAATAGCTTGCATCATCTGATAAGGAGTTTCATATTAGAAACATCCATTGTTTACAGATTGACAATTGTTATTGGCTGCCTTTGCTAATTATTGAATATTAATTTGATTTTGATAACAATTTCAAAGTGCTAAATATTTTATTATATAAAATATTTATCTAATGTGAAGTTCATAAATACTTATTCCATTTTATATAGCTTCCAAATCTCTTCACTATTTTTTGTTCCTTCTTCCATTTCTCTTTTTTTAGTTATGCTTTCATATACTGCATTTTTTGGACTATAAGACGCACACCTTCACCCAAAAAGTGGGTGGAAATGTCTGTGCGTCTTATAGAGCGAATATTACTGAAGCCCACTGGCTCCCACAATTTGCCTCCTTGCAGCAAACAGCAAACAGCCTGGTCAGCTTCAGCACAGCCTGATTTAGCATGAGCAGCTGATTGGCCTCCCGGAATACCGACAGCTGTTCCAAGTGGCGGGGATTGCTGCCTATTGCTGCCTCCACATGTCCCATTTTCGGCCTCTGTGCACCCCATTTTTGGCCTCCACACGTCCCGTTTTCTGTACGTCCAATTCGGGAGCAATAGACGGCAATCCCCCCCACATGGAACAAGCCGAAAACGGGACACACGAAGGCCAAAAATGGAATGTGGGGAAGCCGAAAACGGGGAGTGCAGAGGCGGCAATGGGTGGCGATGGCAGCAGCAATCCCCGCAGCCTGGAACAGCTGATTGTCAGTATTCTGGCCAATCCAACCACCAATCAATTGCTCGTGCTAAATCAGGCTGTGCTGAAGCTAACCAGGCTGTTTGCTGTTTGCTGCAAGGAGGCAAACTGCTGGGAGTCAGAGGCAGATTTTGTTTTCTTGTTTTCCTCCCCAAAAGTTAGGTGCGTCTTTATAGTCTGGAGCATCTTGTACTCCAAAAAATATGGTATCTGTTAAAATGCAAAATATTAACAAAACATGCTCAGTGATTGAGGTCTGCCTGTTTTCAATGTATCACATGCATGTAAGGAGTGGAAATTCCTTACATAAAGAGTAAGGGCAGAAATATAAAGTTGGTTTATTTGTTAAAATAGGTATGTTGCTGCCTCTAATAACAGATCTATTTTAATGAACTTTTGCTGACAAGGACTGAATGAGGACGCTTTAAGATTATGTTTATAGATAAAAGATTAGATATGAGAAAAGAGCTCATTTGCTATATTTTAAGAGTAGACAATAAGTTACTAAGTTGTTTATATTTGTTGTGACCCAAAGGGAAGTCATATATATGATTTTTTGTTTTTATTGAACTGAAATTTAAATTTCTACGTATATCATAATTTTTGATGGACATATTTTCTAGCAAATTAATGTATATATAAACATTTAAGTCTTTTTATTGCACTTCCTCTTTTTATCCTGAGTGGGTTAGGCTGCCTAGCAAATGGCTAAACAGAGGGAGACGTCTTTTGAATATAAAAGTGTGACAAGCATCTTGGGCAAGGATGAAATCTAATTTTTTTTGCTACCGGTTCTATGGGCGTGGCTTAATTAGTGGGCGGGGCTTGGAGGTAAGGTGACTGGGAGGGTGTGGCTTGTTGGTCAGGTGGGCGTGGCCAAGTCAATGTCACTTCTTTGCCCTTTTTTAACCTACAAAACACAACACAACACAACTGGCTCACCCACAATGTAAAAGCAGCTGTGCTAGACCCAAAATGGCCCCTGCAATAAGCAGGAACCTCACACAGCCACAAAAAGCCCAAAAAACCAACTTCCACACTTTACACACACACACAACACAACACAACACAACTGGCTCACCCACAATGTAAAAGCAGCTGTGCTAGATCCAAAATGGCCCCTGCAACAAGCAGGAACCTCACACAGCCACAAAAAGCCCAAAAGATCAACTTTCACACTTTATACACACAAAATTCCACATACAGCTTTGTGAGATTTTGTGTGATTGTGTAGTTAGAGTGAAACACTACAGAAACACACTAAATCTCAGAAAGCTGCACAAATATTATTTTATTTTATTTTTATTTTTATATAAAAGCAGCTAAATTTAAAACTTCCTAAACTTTAAATGGCTAGGTCTAAAAAAAGAACAACTGAAAAAAAACCCAATTAACTATTTTTTTTAAAGCTCCCAAAGGGGAAAAAAACTTACCCAAGTGAACAGGGGCCTCCAATCTTGGCAACTTTAAGACTTGTAAACTTCAACTCCCAGAATTCCTCAGCCAGCTTTGCTTTGCTGGCTGAGGAATTCTGGGAGTTGAAGTCCACAACTCCCTGCCTGCTTGATTGCAGGCAGGGAGATTCAGTTGCTTGCTGATGCAATCGATTGCAGGAATTACAGCAAGGCGTTGCGACCAGCAGCTAAAGTAAGCAAGGAAGGGGAGGGATTTTTGCTACTGATTAGCAGGCAGAGCCATTTAAAAGAAAAAAAGTTTTTTTATTTTACATGGCTCTGGCGATCCAAGCTGAGTTGCCTGATTAGCAAGCAACTCAGCTGGGATCGTCAGAGCTTGGCTGGTCAGAGCCATTTAAAAGAAAAAAAGGCTCTGATGATCGCGCGGCTCAGCTGGGCATGGGGGGGGGCAGGGATTTTTGCTACCGGTTCTCCGAACTGCCCGCCGCCATCGCTACCTACTCGCCCAAGCCGGTCTGAACCGGGAGCATTTCACCCCTGATCTTGGGATTACATCCTAAGCATGAATACTTGGAGTTGTAACTTCCTGAATTCAATGGTATTCTTCCAAATAAATACGTTTTTGATGCATTGTTTATATAAAATTAGACCTGACAATATCAATCAAATTTTTTCAGTTCTCTCTTAAGAACTGTAAGAGTGGGTTAAATCCTAAATTTGCCTGAAGCCATCTAGTGAAGTTACAGGATGAGGTTTATGTATCATGCCAAGCAAAATATAATTTGGTTCTATGATTTGTAAATTATGATTTTGGTTTGTGAACCCAGCAAACTGCAGTTTACTTGAAAACTCATGTAAAGATATCATGACTTAATATAAATAAAACCAGTATATAGTTTTTAATGTTAACAAAGCCAAAAATTAATAAGTAAAAATGTCTTTAATAATCAATAATACAATTTTATATTAGCTCAAAAAACCCTTTATTTGCATGTGCATATAATACTATATGGTTAGTATTATTCATGTCCATACTCAAGACATCAGACCACCCTTATCTATAAGCTATAGTCTATCTATAGTCATTTGCAACACTACCTTCTTCTCAACAGATATCCATCCACTTTTGTAAAGACTGGTTAAGCATTACTCACATCTGGCATCCCTTTAAAACAACAGGAACAATTTGCAGATCCATGATGGCCCAACTGTGATTAGATGCACCATAACCATAAAGAATTACATTCCCCCTCAGATCCTTTCGTTCATTTTTTTTAAAAAAATTAAGACTATGGAGACCTAACTAGATAAGATCCAGCAGAATGGAGGTGAATTTCTCCTTAGTTATTTTGTTGTAAAAAGTAACCTCTGTTTTTAAGTAAAATGGATGATGATGGTAGAGTAATAACTAAATTAGAATAGCAAAGTTGCGGGGGTGATGGTGGTATAAGTATCCTGATCTTGATTTGGCAAATTATTACCTGATTAATAGCAACCATGATCAGAAGTTATAATTGAGACAAGTAAAAAGCCATGGTTATACATTATTGTTAGAGCTCTTAACCTGAACCCAGTTGCAACTAGACATATCCTAATGAACCAAATTAAAACAATTTTACTCTGATATACTAATAATTACTAAGAGATAATAGGACCGGTCCCAAGATAAATTATCCCACTTAAATTTATTACATGCAGAATCCATGAACGTTCCAAAATAATTTCAAAAAAATATCCTCATATTTAACCTTTAAAGAATTTATGGGAGCATTTTGCAGCTGAAACAATTAAGAATGATTTTTCTGGGTATCTTGGGCAATGTCTGTGTAGGAGAAATTTTAATGAGCAAAAATGAGATATGAATAGAAAGCTATACTTTATCATAAGTTTCTATTATGTTCAAACTGAACATCTGAAACAACTATTTCAAGTTGATTTAATTTGAAACCATTCTACTTCATATGTTCATTTAAGTTACTAAGATTCATTTGTCTAAAAACAGCCTCATCCATTCCACAGATGGCAGTAGACCTTATCTCAATGTAGGGACAGAATGAATGGCAGTTAGCAGGCAATGTGTCTTTGAAGTGAGAGGATTTCTTGCAGGCCTTAATCCTAAAAATTTTTGGAAGAGACATAAGGACTACTACTCTGGGAAGGAGTTGTAAAGGCTTTGGGGAAACTTCATGAGGAAGTAATATAATTACATAATATGTTTTGGATCTTTGCTCGTACTGGAAAAGAGTTTTTGGTTATAAAACTGATCAGATTAAATTACAAAGGCTGAATTTAAGCCTGAAGAAAATGAATTACTAAATATATAAAGTGTGGGGATGTACTTTCTCAAGAAAACCTTGTGATGTAAAAATGCTACTTTTCTTAATAAAACTTTAAATGTTACTTAGGATTTCACCCTGAAATTAACAGGACAGTTTTCCCGAATAGGCCTGTATTCCTTTGTAAATGGTACTATTTCAAACTGATTTTTCTCAATTGTTTTATTTTTCACATTTTTGAACTGCCCATTTCCCTCGGGAACTAAAGAAACTTCATATTGTTTGTTTACTGAATTCATTCTCTTGAATGAGGAGTGGCACAATGCATTTAGCTGAAGCATATTAATAGTACAAACAGTATTTAAAGGACTGTATGGGACAATTTAGATATAGCATCTGACATTCCAGATTTTATCAGGATTGCTGCTACATGCTACGCAAACACTACTTACCAATCTTATTAACAGCATGCCTAATAAATTAAAGACTCCTGGTCTTCTAAGAAGCTAAATTATAAAACAAGTCTATGATTAAAAGAGTGAACCACTGATCCTGTTTCAAACAGAATTTCCCTGATTTGTTTGGTTATTTTTGCTGGAAGCTTATTGTAAGCTAAACTACAGCATCCATCCTAGTTTGAGTATAAACCATCAATTGTGGCTTCAGTTGCAGGCTGCTTTCAAGATTAGGAATAAATTTTCAGCCCATTAGGACAGCAATTCTGCCTGGCATCAAAACTACAGGTATTCTTGCTTATGAAATGGTCATTTCAACTAGATTTCAGTCATTAAGTAATGCAGACTTAAAGTACATCACGTGAGTGCATTGCTTAGTCAAAACAATCCCTGCGGTCCCTGTTCTGTCATTAAGCAAAAATTTGGGGACATTAAAGAATTTCATGTGATTCCACATTGTGACCTTCTACCGGCTTCCCACAAACAAAATGAATGTGGAAGTTGACTGGTAGTTGCAAATCCCAGGTGGCTGTCAAGCTGGCCAGTGAGCAGGTGTTATAAAGGGAGATTGGGAGGGCTACTGCGGTGAATATGCATGGGCTGGAGAGAGGGAGCTGTGGCGCTATGCAAGTGAGTGCAGGCTGGAGAAGGGGTGCTGTGGTACAAGCGCCCTATGGAATAGGAGATCCCGGGAACCGGTATTCCATAGTGGGGCTCCTTGGCCAAAAAGGTAGGAATATCATCACTCCAGAGTAAACCAGATAGGAAACACAATTAGATGAGCTATATCTACTTTATTATAAGGTTACATTAATAGAACCTTGCAAGTCTGAAAGTACAAAACTTCCCACTGCTATTTTTAACTGCTTGATCCATTAGGGCGGGTCCTTTCTAAGTTTCCTTTTCTGACTGTTAACCACTGGGGGAATCCTGCTCCTCTTGCTTTATTGTTTCCTTAGGCAATACCTCTTCCCCCGTTTCTCCCAGGTCATTCCCACATTCCATTATAGGTAGTGACTTGCAGTCTTACCGATTGGCTTTGCTTGTGAAATGCTGGCAGGAAAGGCTGCAAATGGTAATCATATGACTATGAAATGCTTAAACCACTATGGGATAGCACTAGCACTTAGACCTATATACTATTTCACAGCCCTCTCTGAGCAGTTTACAGAGTCAGCATATTGCCATCAACAATCTGGGTCCTCATTTTACCAATCTCAGAAAGATGGAAGGCTGAGGCAATCTTGAGCTGGTGAGAACTGAACTACCCAACTCCAGGCAGCCAGCAGAAGTAGCCTGCAATACTGCATTCTAACCACTGCACCACCATGGCTCATGATCCTCAATCAAGGACTCCTGTAGTGTTTTCTAACGTAGTAGCTCAGACAGTGTTATTGAGTTTGCTGGCTCCATTTCACTACAAAAAATACCTGCCATCAATTGCTATTATGCATTGTGGCAAGTTCCTCCCCCTCCCACAGGTGTTGTTAGTCACTGCCTCCCACAGGCATTTTGTTGTGGTTTGCCAGGTTGCTTATCACCTTCTAATCAGATATCCACTTCTAAATCTTTCCTCATTTCCTTTCATTGATAAAAGGTTGTGTTTTTTTTTTTTTTTTACCAAATTGCCTCTTTTTAAAAGACTAAGTAAAATGGATATCATTTCCTTCCCCTACCATTATAAGGGGATGGAAGCATTCCTAGAAAGGATGAGTGGAGAATGCCAGGAAGCTAAGAGGTATAATCAAACAGGGTCATCCAAACTGTGAAGGTCATTCCAGCTGCTAAACTAAAGCAAGCGGGTTTAAGATACTGAGAGGATACAGATGAAAAACAGATTTTATAGGATAAAATGAAGACTGAGGCTGATCCGAATGCGAATTACGATTTTTAAAAAATGTCAGATTTACAAAAGTGATAAGGGAAAAGATGCTATCTGAAAATGGATTTAAAATGCCAGACTATACGAGTGATATGAAAAAAGATACCATAATGAATTTACAAATGAAACCATCTGATGCCTTATTAATTAAAGGAAATATAGAAACAAGTTGAGTAGCACTCTTACTTTGGACTTGCAAAAAGGAAGTGTTAAACAAATGAAGCTGTTCCTAAGAGGAGACAAAGGGAAAATAATAAGAAAAAAACTTGTGGGACATTATTTGATGGGATTAAGGATCAATAAAATAAAGACAAGAAATAAAAAGTGGATTATTTCATCAGGTTTCTAACAGCTATTAATGGAATTTCTTTTTGACCATGATTGAACAATGAGCCTTTAAAGATCTGTATATAAATGACAAAAGATTTCTTGGAGAAAGTGTTAAACTGGTATACAAAATGGATTTATTAGATTCAGGTTAAAATATGTTAGTATTTCTGTTAGCTCTTAACTGTTAGCTCTGGTAAAAACTCAATGATGAGTTTTTATAATTTGCTTATTGAGAAGGAATGAGATATGGGAAGAAAAATATTTTTTTAATAAAATGTTAGAGAAGAGTTAAGTTACTGAAGTTGTTTATGTTTCTCTGGAGGAGGCATGTTTTTTCTTATTTCTTATTTTCTATCTTTTTGCACTTCTTATTTTCTTTACTTTTTATATTTTTCTGAGTTTTATTAGTCTTATCTTTGTATTTCTAAAACTCTAGTAAAATTTATATTTTTATAAAAATATAAAGTAATTGACAATATAGTCTTAGATGATCAAGTCAGGTAGCACTGAACATATTACTAAAAACAAGCTGAGGATCTTGTATTAATGTGTTTATGATGTGACTATATTAAAAACATTTGGAATGTCTAGCTGTTGATGTTGCTATACAGGAAAAGAAAATGTGAAGGTGTAAACAAAATTACAGTGGGAACACAAAAGTTTAGTGAAGAAACTGAACTTAGGTAAGTTTACAGTGAAAAATGAAATTAATTGATTGCACATTGACATCTTAGGCATCAGGAAATTGAAATGACTGAATATTAATTAGACTTCACAGAAAATCTTTAGATATCACAATTATCCGTGTTTATGCTCAACATTAGTGCAGGAGAACAAGTTGATGTTTTATGGTCAAGTTCAACTTGAAATTGATAGAACATGAACAAAAAATGTCGCTTGTGATTGGAAAGTAGACTGACAAAGTTGGAAATACTAAGAAAAATGCAGTTGGACTTTATGGCTTCGGGAATTAAAATGAAGCAGAACAAGTTATCAATTTTGGCCATTCAATGATTTTTTCATTGCTAACACAGTTTTTCAACAAGCAAAATGATGTCTATATGCATAGACATCACCAGATGGCATGCAAAGAAATAAAACTGACTTTATTATTGATACAAAGAGAGGAAAAAACATAATTATAACAGCATATACATGGTCAGGGTATGACATTAGAAAAGATCACAAACTGCTTATTTGCAAGTTCCAAGTTAAGCTAAAAAAGAAAGCCTATCAGTTTCCATGATCATGTACCCACCATTTTCAAGAACATCAGAGTGTGCTTTGGAAATCAAGAACCTTGGTGATAGGGAACTAACAATTTCAAAAAGCTGTCAGAAGTGACAAGAAGCAGTATTACAACATCTGTAAAGACACTGAAGATGGAAACAGACAAGGAAAGTATTTTAAAAGATCTCTAAACTCAGAAAGAGGTCCCAATCTTGAACTTGTATGCTAAAAGACAACAATGGACAGACAGTAACTGATCCCAATAGGTCAAACATAGAAGTATAACTGCAAAGTAGAAACTTTATTTCTGTAAAGTAGAAATGTCCGCATCCAAAATAACTTAGAAGTTCTGCTTCCAGAACCAGTACAGAAGATGAAATCAGAACAACAGCCAAATCATTACCAAGTCAGAAGGCTGTATCAATTGATGGAATAACTACAGAAATATGGCAAACAATAAAGTAAGTATCTGTAACTGTTCTAACCAAACTAAGCCGCCCATTCTGGAGGATGACACAGTGGCCAAGAGAATAGAAAAAGTCAGCCTACACACCAATACTAAACAAGAGACTTTGAGTGTGGAAACTCAAATAATATCTGTAATTTCACATATAGAACCTTACATAGAAAAGAGATGCCAAATGTTCAAATTGGCTTTTCAAAAGCCAAAGAACATGAGAAAAGTCAAACAATACCAAAAAGCTAGTATGTGCTTCACTGATTACAGAAAGGCTTTTGATTGTTTCAACTATACCAAACTGTGGCATGTACTTAGAAAAATGGGAATCTCAAAACATCTCAATGTGCTTATTCAAAGTCTATACACAGATAAGAAAGTGACAGTCTATACATGGTAAAAAAGTGAGACAAGACTATGTATTATCTTTTTATTTATTCAACCTATGAACTGAACATATAATGAAGGAAAATGGGAATGGAAATACAGTTTTAGCTATTTTTGAGCATAGTTTTAAAACTAAGGGAGGAGGCATCAATAACCTGCACAATGCTGATGACACTGCTGTTAGCCAAAAATCTAAATGATTGCAACGCCTGGTAATGAAAGTTAAGGAGCATAGTGGGAAAGATAGAAATAAATTTAAATATAAAGACCAAATTAATGACAACAGAGATAACAAGTCTTAGAATTGACAGTGAAGATACTGAAATGGTGGATAGCTTTAAAGTTCATCTACAAGCAATAAAGAAACCAAGAAATACACAAGAGATTAGCATTTGGTAAAGAAGCAACAAAGGCCTTAGAAAAAGGCATTCTGAAGCCTACAGACATCAGAATTGTATAGACAATGGTTCTTCCTGTAATGCCTTATGGAAGGAAAAGCTGGAAATGAAGATCAGGATAGAAAGAGTACTGACAATTTGAGCTTGGGTGTTGGAGAAGACCCCTGAAAACACCATGGATAGCAAGAAAACAAACAAATGGACTACTGAACAAATCAACACAGTGTTTCCCCTTAAGGTGCAAATAACCAGACTCAAAATATCTTGCTTTGGACACATTATGCAAAGACCCAGGTCTCTGGATACATCTATGATGCTTGGAAAGATGAAAGGAAAGATGACCAGCAGCAAAATGGATGGATTTACAGTGATGGATGAACTGGTGGAAAACCTGGTGGAAAGACCAGGTTGGGAACAGATCCTCCTGGAGAAAATCTATCTGTGGAACGTTGTTGCTGAGAACCACATGTTCTTAAAACTCAGGAAAGGAAAGTGATTGATATTTGCTTTTCCACGTAGGTGAGCAGGTAAAGAAGCAGGAGAATCTACACATCTGACCCTAAACACCAACATTTGGATTACTGTTGTATTTAAATTGGGCTAAACTATTTTATAACCTAATCTAGGTATAGCTAATCAATTTTAATAAATGTTTAAATTGATGTTATCTGCCTAACAGAATAACTCCCCTATGGGAGAAAACCACAAGCAAAGACATAATTCTTAGTTTCTAATATAATTACTTCATCTATAATGAATCTGAAAGCTTGACTGATCTGTGAGAATGAACTCAAAAACAAGACAAACAAGATGTGCACTACAGGTAATCCTCAATTTACAACAGTTCGTTTAGTGACTGTTCAAAGTTACAAAAGCACTGAAAAAAGTGATTTACGACTATTTTTCATACTTATAAGTGCTGTAGCACCCCTATGATCACATAATTGAAATTCAGATGCTTGGCAATTGACTTGTATTTATGACAGTTGCCATGTCCCGGCGGTCATATGATCACCTTTTGCAACCTTCTGACCAGCGAAGCCAGTGTGAAGCCAGAGTCACTTAATAACCATGTTACTAATCTAACAACTGCAGTAATTAACTTAAAAGCTGTAGCAAGAAAGGTCATAAAATGGGGTAAAACTCACTTAACTGTTCTCACTTAGCAACAGAAATTTGGAGCTCAATTGTGGTTGTAAGTCAAGGACTACCTGTACTAGACAACCTACCATTGCCTGATCTAAATATATTTATTTGGAAAACACATATGGACACCTATCTTATACATGATAATCCTAGATGGCTCATAAATGTTCTATAAAAACAATAAATAAATAATAAATCTAAATCCACAATAGTCTCTTTCTAGGTGTACTTGAAATATACACAATCTGATAGAGTAATCTGACTGAAATAATTGCAACTCCTAGCAACTCCGGTTAGTTAACAAATTATTAAACATATTAAAACAATAATACAAAACAGAAAAGAACAAAGATGGCACAGATAGTAAACCCAGATGCAGCAAATGGGGCTTCAAGCACACTTACCAAAGGCCTAGGTGAAGAGCCAGGTCTTTTGAGGCCTTTTGAAACACCAGCAGAGTGGAGTCAACCTCATCCTAGAGGGAAGGGGCTACAGTAGGTGTGTGCTTCTGGGAAGCTGAGAGATGACATTATTATTTATTTGGGTCCCGCCTTTATTATTTTTAACTGAAATAACCCAGAACAGCCAGACCTGCCATACCAGATCAACTAGGCAGATATTATGGAAGATAGGTTGCTCTTGAAGTAACCATGCCCTATGAGATGTAGGGCTTTATAGGTAGTGAGCAGCACCTTGAATCAAAACTGGAAGCAAACTGGCAACCAGTGTAGCTCATAAAGCAGAGGTGTTATATAAGCATACCAAACAATGCCCATCATTAACCATGCCACCGTGTTCTGTATGAATTGAAGCTTTTGGGTGGTCACATGTACATTGCAGTAGTTAAGCTGTGAGGTAACTAGAGCATGAATGACCATCTCAAATATTTGTCAATATAATGCAATACTATGCCTGCCTTTCAATGGCCCTGTAATGTAACAGCTTAGAACTGTGCAAAGATTTTCATCCGGACCAGAGAAATTAGTCACATGGAATGAATGGTACTATATTGCTAATACACAAATATATGGCTTTTTGTCAGATGTTTCCACAAGGTAGATATTAATCTGGGAATTAGTGATATGGAGAATTAATGATATGGTATGCACTTTCTGGATTTTAACAAAATAGAGCAATTTGTTTTTTAAAAAAATGAACATTATCTAATTTTGAAAGTTCAGTTTACATTTGATGAATACGCCTTATTCACATTATGACAGTTGGCATATTAAGTCAGACACCTAACCTTATGAAACTGTTTTTATATTACATTTAAGCAGAATTTATAAGTATACCCCAAAATGTTCCTTTTGCGCACCTTAGCCACAATACTATCTAAATAAACCCTGAATAAATCTTTTCATGATTTGCTATGTTTAAGCTGGAAAAGTTGGCTTCTTCTCAAAAGCCAGAATTGGAAGGCATATTTGTTGTTTGTCTGAATGTAACTACTACATACATATGTATGTCCAAAGACTAATTGTTAATTTAAATTTTGAAATCATTCTTGAATACTAATAGCTTTGTAAAGTAAGGTATATATTTGAGGAAAAATACAACAGAGTAAAATGTTTTGTCTTAGCAGTATACAGAAATTTCAAAACTACAAATACATAAAATCTAGCTTGGGTTTTAGTTTTTATGGTAACTTATTACTCACCTAAAACTAGTTCAGCAGTATACACAAATTGCTTATTTATCTAATTTATTTTATTATTCATATTTCTATGCCGCCCACTCTCCGAGGACTCTGGGCAGCTTACACCAAAGACAGTATACTAAATAGAATATTGCCCCCAACAATCTGGGTCCTCATTTTACCCACCTCGGAAGGATGGAAGGCTGAGTCAACCTTGAGCCGGTGAGATTTGATCCACTGACCTGCTGAACTAGCATCAAGCCATGTGGTCCCTTTTTTTCAGGCTCAGTCTTTTGGGGTAAGATTCTGATTATTTGAGAAGTATAACTGGCAATTAGTACAATAACTAACATCTCAGTGAAAGTATATTGTACTAGTATTGGTTATAGTCTTCAACCAATTTGTAATGCAATTCAAAAGTATTTTCCTGAATTTTCAATAATGCATTGACCTTTTAAATAATTAAGCAGGGTAGTTACCCTGCTCTTTTCACTCACATAATGTCTGTGGATTGCTTTCTTTATTATCACCTAATGTATGATTATCTAAAGCAAATTTTCTATAACGTAAAATGTCCAATCCCCCCCCCCCCATTATTCAAGGTACAAAAGAATACCAGAAAAAATACACTATTCACTTTTTTGGTGGCAATTCTTAAAATACAAGTATAAATATCATTAAATATTAGATATCACTATTAGATTTCAAGTTCAAAAACAGTGAATTATTCTTCATATACTCTTATCATTTTGCTGGCAGAGGTAGAAGAACCGTGGTTCAATTTCACTCAGATAAAGTATGAAGCCATTTCTATTTAGAAGTGTTTTACATGCAATTTTAACAATTGTGCTTTTCAAATTTTACAGCATTGCAGTTAAAAATCTTGGAAACACTTTACTGTATGTTAATCCTCCATATACTTAAATATGCATGTCGTTTCCTAAACTATCGACCTAGTGCAAAAATATAGTAATTAAGAATCCCAGATCTCTCCAAATTACCTGCAGAAAAAGTTAATCAACTAATTTAACTTTAGAAACTTCAGTTTCTCTGGTGATGGAGAATTTACCATTAAAAACAAAGTTAATTCTACATATTTATGGAGTGCAACTTTATTTATAGTTCATATTTCTAAAATGCCAGAAGACAATTTCTAGATCAAACAGTATTTCCTCTGACTTATATTTTAATTGTTTCTATAAGTATTATTACAGGATCACATTAGGAAAAAAACCCGAGCTTTTAAATAGCTGGTATACTGAAAAGTCAACTATTAAATTAATTATATGTAGAATAAAGGGATTATCTAGACATGGGTTTTTTAAAAAAATACAGGCCTATGAATATGTACCCACTAACCATAACAGAAAAAAGAAATACTTTTAGCCATTTTTTTCTTTCCACTCCAATCAACTGTAGATGGATGAGAACCAGATAAGAAACAATGTGGAGCATTTCAACAGAAAGAAAAAGAAAACTGCAAAAATAACCTTCTGTTATAAAGATCATCTGCTGGACAAACAGCCCTGCATTTCATATTGTTTTTCTATGAACAGAAAAACCTACAAAGCTCTTTATTAATATGAACAGTTACTTTTATAATGAAAAATAGAGTCTGAGCCTAATCTATTTAGTTTACTGCTTTCTCTAAATGCCGAAAAGATGCAGCATTACTATAACTGACATTATTTCAGTATTTAACTAAACACGCATTGATTTTGTATGTATTGCCCTCTCCTCCCAATAGCATTTCCATAGGGAAGTCCCAAATGTACTTTTTCACTGGACTTTGTTTTTCTTTGGAAATGTTTTGCTTCTCATCCATTATAAATATAAATCCTTCCATTCTCTACCATTCAATCAGAACTGAAGAAAGCTATCTTGGATAAGAAGTGAAACGTCTCCAAAGGAAAACAAAGACAGTCCAGTTGTTTTGAAAAAACACCTTTGGGACAACCATAACTTGGATGACTGAAAATCTCTATAGACATTTCCACACAGGGAACTACTTATGAAATCCACACAAATTAGTTTGATATTCAAATTTAATAAAGGAAAAATAGTTCTTCTGAGGAAACTTCATACAAATTCTCCCTGGTTAACTTACTTTCCACATGTGACTATTAGCCAAATTTACAAATATGTGAAATTAAAGCTGCTTCTTCAAATAAAAAATATTTTGAACCATTTTATTTGAAATAAAATAAAACCAGGATGTTTGAGAACTAAGCTAATAGATATGAACTACTGTGTAGTAAATACTTCATTGTTGTAGTTATGTTTTATCTGAAGATTAATTGTAGAGCCTCAAGTTTCTAGTAAAATGCAATGACCCCATTTGTTTTCTACCTAGACTAGGCACAAATGATAAGTTTTAAAAATACATTGAGAACTTCATATCACACAATTGGAAAAAGGCATTATAATTATATTAACTATAAGCACCTAGCTTCTAAAAATATGTAAACATGAGTATTGGGAAGTTACACATTTTACAATGAATATATTAACCTTTAGCACAAACTCTAAACTAATATTCAAAATTCAAAATGAACTTACATTTCATTTTTTAAACTAAGATTTGTAATAAAAATCCTATCCATATTTATTCAGAAATTTAAGTCTCAATGTGCTCAACAGGACCTTATTCTGATCCATTAAGTCAGGGGTTCCCAACCTTTTCTATTCCCCACACCCCTAGAACACTAATATATTTTCACACCCCTTACAAAAATAAATAATTATATGCATATAATTATGCATATACACTATAATTTTCAAACTTCTAAACCCAATTTTTCACACCCCCTGGAATATTGTCTCACACCCCCAGGGGGTGCAAGCACCCCAGGTTGGGAACCCCTGCATTAAGTGAATTTAGGACTGCACTCTTTCTTAAAGTTATAGCCTCTTGCCCTCTCTACTTAACCTTAACTTACATGTTTGTATCATGGTATCATATTTTGAAAGGAAGATGGTAATATATCTGCACTTTGTGTAAGGATTTTGGAAATCTAAAAGTAACTTCCAATGTTACCAATCTCTAATCTTTGTAGCAGCTCTGCAAGTTTATCAGTGTAATGCCTCCCAAACTACATTAAGTTTGCACGTTTTAAAACAATGACTAGAGAACGCACAATGGAGACGAGATGTGAACAGGAAAACTCGGCTCATATTACACACTTATAGCAACTGATCGTGACCGAAGAACCTCCGCTACAAGTATTCTCCGCCTCTTAAACTTAGGATGTGACTATTTAATCACGTCCTAAGGAAAAGGACAGGAAGTTGGCTACTTGCTTGCTTCCCCCCGTTTCCTTCCAGACACTGGATTTCACCTCTCGTTTACAGTGGAAGGCCTTGCGGCTTTTATTGCGCTACACTTCGTAGCTTTAATCTAGCCTCTCCTCTTCCATTCACGACGTCCGCCTATTCCGGCTTTCACTCTCAAGCCCCTTCGCCGCCAGTTAACAGCAGCAGCAGCAGCAGCCCTCGCGGCCTAAAAATGGCGGAAACGGCTGGGATCTTCCGACGTACTGGGTGCTTCCAGGCTACTCCCCAATTTTCTTGATGTGAAACACTCACAAAAAACAGCCGCTCACGGAGTTTTATACCGTGGGGCCTCGACGTCCCGAACAATCTTATCCCGGAAGCTGCCGCCTCACGAGCCGTCTCTGCCACAATCCGCCATCTTCCCCAGCAGCGACTGGAGACGGTGCACATGATGAACGTCATCAGGTACACCAACCAAAAGTAGGCGGGCAGAGGTAAGACTTCAGGATACGCATGCGCCCTTTGATAGAAGCTCGTTACGGCATCTTTTTGCGACTACCATGGAGTAGTGCGATAGGGGCTTCCGGCTAGCTTTCCGGAAAGGGAAGTGTTAATGTAAACCAAAGAACGGAAAGGGAAACAATATAGGCTTATAGTTTCAAAAAGTCACAATTTCAGCTGGGTAAGAATATACTTATGGTTGAATGTCAATTAATCACTGGCAAACAAAAGTAGTAAGTTGTCAAACATAAAACGAGATGCTTACATGGAAGAGGATAAAAGTATTCGCGGAAAAATTAATCACGTTATATTACTGCCTCGTAAGTAAGAATCACCCATTCTGTTTAATGTTATTAAAAAATATACAAAGAATTATTTAACATTGAGTAGGGACATCATTATTAAAATTATATTCATTGCTGCAAGGAGGTTGCGTGTTAAAATAGTATCTGCTCTTACTCTAAGTGTTATTTGTGACACTTGAAGAAAGTCATTGAAACAGTTCGTTTACAGCCTGCCTTGGGAAGTAGTATTTTTGGTAATGTGTAAGATAACATCTATAATAACTGCATTTCTGTTTCAAGCAAGTAATTTCTATGAACTAAGAAGCAATATGAATAGATAATGCACTAAACTTGGTCCTTTAATAATATGCACTATTGCTTTCCAATCTTCAGTTTAAAAAAAAACTAGAATCATTTTATTTCAAATGCATGTGAATTCAAAATGCATATATTGTAAATATTTAATATAATACAGGTAGTCCTCCACTTACAACAGTTCATTTAGTGCACACTTAGAGTTACAACGGCACTGGAAAAAAGTGACTTATAACTGTTAACCATAACACTTACAACAGTTGTGGCATCCCCATAGTCATGTGATCAAAATTCAGATGCTTGGCAATGGTTCATATTTATGATGGTTGCAGTTCCCAGATCATATGATCATTTTTTGCGACTTTCTCAGAAGCAAAGTCAGTGGGGAAACCAGATTCACTTAACAACCGTGTTACTAACTGCAATGATTCACTTAACAACTGTGGCAAGAAACATTCTAAAGTAGGGCAAAATTCACTTAACAAATATCTCACTTAGCAACATAAATTTTGGGGTTAATTGTGGTCATGAATTGAGGACTACCTGTATTTCAATAGCAAAAACATTAGATGTAGTTTAATAATAAGTAATCCCCTTTCTGCTTCCCATCTTTAAAAAAAATGAAAAAGAACAGTCACAAGATCTTAGTTAAAAATATTTTACTTTAATTTTCAATTATTTTTGAAGGAGAAAACTGAGTCTGAAGAACAAGCACAATAAAACCCCATAGGTTTATCTTGATTCTACTGTACTGCTACGATTATCAAACAGCAATATGAATTAAATATAGTAATATTTATCCTACTTTACACACATCATATTCAAATTGGTATTACTGGATCCAAAAACTTATTTGCACTCCTAAAATCAAATTATGTTTAATATTCACTTCCAATCAGGTAAAACCTTCCACAGTTCTGCGATTCATGCCACTCAACTGTTTAAATTCTTCATATTTAAAAACTTCATAAAATTGGAAAACATAACTTGGTCAAAATACAAAATACTATATTAATATGTGTTGACCTCAAAAAGAGTACAAAGAAACAAGAATGAGATCAATTCCCCACCCCACCCCACCCAGTTCAGAAGAATCTGGCAATTCATTTTAATATTGAAAGCTTCGTTTGGTCTGTATGTCATCAAGAATTTGCTGCAACTCTTCATCTTCAAACCGACCCTCTAAGCTGAAAGATAAGAATAAGCAGTGTATTTCTGTTTATAAAAAAAGTTCTGATATATCAACTCTCAAAAAGAACTGCAAGACACCAATCTCGAGAATGGAAAGAAACTAGCAATAAAATATAAGGAGTTTTTCCTCTCAATATTATTTAAAGCTAGACTAATTCAATTTAGACCAGACATGTCACTAGTCAAAAATATCAAATTTCTCCCCTCCACCTTGGTATTGTCTTATAACACATATTTTAATTATTAAAATATGATAAAATTATAAAAACAGATTAGTTGAAAACTTCAAACAGTAATAAGGAATATATTTAAACAAGGGTGTATTCAGGTTTCCTCTACCTGTTTTTTGTTTGATAGAATCAAACTTATAAATAATTTTAATTAAAACAGAACATAAATATAGCTAAGAAATTCAATTTAGAAATTTTAAAGGCTATTTTTCCAATTAGATCCATATTTTTAATTTCATAATATTATAGTATTTGACTGAAGAATAGATAGTTAAGTCTAAATTCTGTTTCTTAACTAGATGAGGAGATTATAACTCTTTTTCTGGTGTTTGAGGATTCAAATTCACTTGTATCATCACAAGCTTACCTTTTTAATTAGGGCAACTCACCTGGGAATTAAAGCTTTGGCCTCTTCAGCTGTTTCAGGACCTAGATTAGCTAAACATGCTAGTTCAAATTTATGGAGTTTCTTCTGGAGCAATAAGCTGAAAGAAAAAAAAACAATTTAAAACTGAAAAGATGTAGATTTGTACTGCGATAAAAAAAGTTTTTTTTACAGTACCTCATACTTTCAGTGCAATGTTACTATCATTCATGCATGTGAGAGTATGATATAATCTAAAATAGAATTAGAATAGCCTTTATTGTCATTGTACATCATGTATACAGCGAAATTGGTTTAGCTTCTACTGGTGCAATCCATAACAGAAAATACAAGACAACATGAATAGTATAGAGAATAATCCTTATACAAGTAATTTGGGGGAAAAAACTAGCCATACGTTTCTATATGTATGTGGAGTGATTGTGATTGTGTTTAGGAGTCTGACAGCGCATGGTAGAAGCTGTTTTTAAATGTTTGGCTGGCTGGCTATGCTTCGATGTCCTCCCCGATGGTAAAAGTGAAAAGAGACACTGGCCAGGGTGTGAATCATCCCTAAGTATCTTCCTTACTCTGCTGAAATAGCGAGACCTGGTGATGTCATCCAATGGTGTTAGAGAGCAACTAATGGTTTCTTGTGCCGAAATGATAGTGCCTATCTATAGTGCCTTCCTGCCCGCAACTGTTAAACCAGTGTACCATACTGTTATACAGTATGTGAGGACACTTTATCATGGACTGATAGAAAGAAGTCATCAGCCGTTGTAACACTTGATTTTTCTGTAGGACTCTAAGGAAATGAAGTCTCTGTTGAGCCTTACTAACCACCAGGGATGTGTTATTTTTCCAGGTGAGATCTTGACTAATGAGCACTCCCAAGAATTTAAAAGAGGAAACCCTCTCCACATGGCCCCCTTTGATATACAGTGGGGCAAGTTCCTCTCTGTGCTTCCGGAAATCCAGCACCATCTCCTTTGTCTTGCTAATATTTAGATATAAGTTGTTTTTGAACACCATGTGGATACTTTCTGGACTTCTTCCCTGTATGCTGACTCGTTCCCTCCTACAGTGCAATTCAAGAACACATCCACAAGCACCCAGAATATATTTATGTGTGTGGGTATACTTTATATAAAAATCTTTGCATCAAAAAATAACACTTCTATATTAACATTGGCTTGATATATAACACATCAATTACAGTTACATCATTTTAACTGATTTTTTTTTTACTTTGTGTCTGTTCTGATCCATAACTATCCATAACTTGAGGACTATATTGAACAAGTTTGGAACTTTACTGTCTTGCACTTACTTGAAGACTATATTGCCCTCAAGTAAGTGGAAGACAGTAAAGTTCCAAACTTGTTCAATTATTCTGTCCATTTCTATTTATGATAGTATCTATATATTTTATTTATATTATTTGTATTTATTATATTTCTAACCCATCTTTATTTTGTACAACTCAAGGTGGTAAATACATTGCTTCAACTTGTTTCCTCAATACCTAAGACAAAGTTATATTGCTCTCCAAATCTAGATTGTCATTTATCACTTTTTATTTAACTTTGGGATGATTACGAATAGAGTTCTTATTCACTGAAAAAGAAGACTGCTGTATGCTGCTGCTGCTGTATTCTCCTACCACTCTCTACCCGTTGATGCCACTCTAGCTGACCTTCATTGTGGCCTCCCTTCTCCTCCACCAAACGGCCTCAAGTTCCACATCACAGGGGCTGTTGGCCATGCTGTGCAGGGCATCTTTGCCTCTTGCCACCAGCACCCTGGATCTTGGTGGGCTTACCTCACTTTAACAACCTCAGTCTGCCACCAGCTAGGAGGGCTCTTTATGCTCTGTGCATTGTGGTCCCACGGAAGACAGTTCCTCCACTGATATTGAGATCAGTAGGGACGACTGCAAGTGGTGATCATGTAACTGCAAGGCATTTGGTAACTGGTCATAAGTTGCCAGGCACCCAGATTGCGATCATCTTCCCTTGATTGTGTGTATGACAGTTGGAAGTGCATTACAGGCTACAAAGCACCCGTTCTGAGGCATTGTAATTTCAAAAAATTGCTAAGCGACCATCATTAGGCAAGGACTATTTATCAAATAGTAAAAAATAATTTTGTGCTAAATTCTATCCTTTTTCAGTTTAAAAGGACCATATTAGCTCTCTTATTACCTTAATTAATTTTTTTTTTAAAAAAAAAAACCTAACTCACCTGCGGACACTAGCAATTGTCTCCCGGTTTTTGAAGCGGCTGAAGCGACCTGTATAATTCAAAGTTTTCATAAACAGTTCAGAAAGTTCTTGCTCATCTTCTACACTCTCATTCTGCTGTTTCCGATGTTCCAGAAGCATGTGCACTTCTGAATTTAGAAGAGTTTCAGCAGTTTCAAATTCTGCATGGTAATATAGGTGCCAGGGGCATAGATTAAAAAAAAGAAAGAAAGATACATTAATATTGGTATTAATTCTTGACTGTATGCAAAGCAACAGCATGATAGTGTTTCAAGCTGTGAGTGAAAACTACTTTACCTAAATGCATCTCCACATCAAACAGAAATAAAGCAAACCATCAATCCGTATGTAGAAAATGTAAGTTTGAAAGATTCTAGTTATTGTTTCGTGTACATCTTTGTATCACCTGATAGAAACTTTTACATATGTGAAAGAACTGAAAATGTGATTTCTTCTTGAAATGATAAGCAAGTTAGCTTTTATCATCCCCATTCTGCAGCAAAGCATATATCACTTCTTACAATAAATCTTACAATAATCTTCTAGATATAAATGTACAAAGCACACTGTAAAATTTATGATACATCATCTTCCCTAAAACTTTCATATATCCAACTATCAATTTCAAAGCTTCATCTTATATTAGCAATGGCATTCACATATAAATGTTTATATTACTGCAGATTCAGAAAGGTTGTGATCCCCAGTCACTTTAAACAATAGAACTTGTAAACGTTACCTTGATATTCACAAGTTTCAATTCAATTAGATAAGCATATATCTCCACTATTGGTAGAACTGATAACAAGTGAAATAGCTGCCAAAAGAGTAATACCTTAGTTTTACAGACAAAAAATAATTAAAAATCTCCAATTATTCCCAAAATATAGGTAGTCCTCAACTTACGATCACAACTGAGCCCAACATTTCTGTTGTTAAATGAGACATTTGTTAAGTGAATTTTGCCCCATTTTACAATCTTTCTTGTTGTTAACAGTGATTCACTGTTGTTAAGTGAATCACTGCAGCTGATAAATTGGTAACACGGTTGTTAAGAGAATCTGGATTCCCCACTGATTTTGCTTGTCAAAAGGTTGCAAAGGGTGATCACATGAACTTGGTAAACAGCAACGGTTGTAAGTATGAACCAGTTGCCAAGCATCTGAATTTTGATCATATGATAATGGAGATGCTACAAAGGTAAGTGTGAAAAATGGTCATAAGTCATTTTTAGTGATGTAAGTAACTTTGAATGGTCACTAAATGAACTGTTGTAAGTCAGTTAGGGCCTGGTGGCTCAGCAGACTGATAGCATTGTGATTAACACCAGCTGTCTGCAATTACTGTAAGTTCGAATCTCACCAGGCTCAAGGTTGACTCAGCCTTCCATCCTTTCTAAGGTAGGTAAAATGAGGACCCAGTTTGTGGGGGCAATAAACTGACTGTATAAATATACAAAAGTATGAAGGCTATTGCTTAACGCATTGTAAGTCGCCCTGAGTCTCCGGAGGAGGGCGGCATATAAATCAAATTAAAAAAAAATAAATAGTCAAGTACTGCCTGTATAAGTTATGTAGTTCTTCACAAAAAATGTTGCCAGTCAATTATCCTCTGCATGTATGTAGTAGTAGGACTAATAGATGATTATAATCATCTATGGAATTATGGAATTATAGGAGCCTTGGTAGTACAGTGGTTTAATGCACCCTGTAATTAACACAGCTGCCTGCAATTTCTGCAGGTTCAAATCTTACCAGGCTCAAGGTTGACTCAGCCTTCCATCCTTTCTAAGGTAGGTTAAATGAGGACCCAGTTTGTGGGGGCAATAAACTGACTTTGTATAAATATACAAAAGTATGAAGGCTATTGCTTAACGCATTGTAAGCCGCCCTGAGTCTCCGGAGAAGGGCGTCATATAAATCAAATAAAAATAAAAAATAAAAAAATAAAATAAAATAAATGACGATAAATATAGAAAAGGATTTCAAGCAGTCCCCCACCCAGGAAAAGCCAGAGATCTTAGCTTTAAATTTGCTATCCCTTGTGCTCTAGCCCACATAACTAGCATGGAATGAGAACAAGAGCGGGCTTTGAAAGGCATGGCAGGGTCTTTTTATACATCTGATATGGATAACACTAAATTGCAAGGTATCCCCATCTTATGCCACCCACCCCCCTCCCCGCCAGGTCAGCTTTTAAATTCGCAGCCGCACAACCCTTACAATTCTGAAGAGCACCAGACGGGAAAAGACTATTAAATGATCCTCAAGATTGTCTAGTAATACAATCTCGTTCTAGTTCTTCTAAGTCCCTACACGGGAATCTCCCTTAGGCAACCTTCCTTAGTTTCTCCGGCTGCTTTAGTCTCCCCAAGACTTTGCCGCTCACCCTTGGGAAAAACAAGCTGCGATGCATCCTCTTCCACATCTACGGCCCGAATGTCAGTACCTCCTACCGCCATCGTTTCATCTGGCCCCCCGAACGCAGGCCGGAAATACGAACAACGAGCAAAAACACGGGCGACTAGCACCGACGCCCCCAGGAGGAGGCAGAACAAACCGCTTCTTCCATGACGTTGGCCTCAGAGGGACGGAGGGAAAAACCGGGCGTAATGCTGAGAGCAATTCGCTCGTATTGTAAAGCGCGCGCTTGTCCGAAATAAATTAGCTGATGTGTTCCATAGAATCCATACATCCTCCTCATAAGGGAATTCAGGGTTTGAAAGCTTTAGTTCAGTGAGGTTTACATCTTTTTTTAAAATTTATTTATCTTATTCTATTAGAAAGGGAGACTAGTCTAAAACATGGAGAGGATGACAAGAAAAAAAGTCAGAAAATATTACTAGGCTACCTTAGGGTTATTCGTTGCCTAATTACCAAATCCTTGTAAATGTTTATTCAAATTGATCTCGTTGCTATCAGTATGATTTATTCCGAAGTGAATGGATATAATACATGTTTCTGAGTATTTTGCAGGTTTGATAGTCCCCAACATTATGTAGTTCGCCATGAAAATTATTCACAATAAACCTTTCAAAACACCTTTTCTTTTCCTGTAGGTTAAGGTGACTGAAACTTGTTTTGGAAAATTACTTTTCTTGCATCCTCCCTCCCCCCCCCCACTCCAGGTTGTAAATAATCTTTATTGCATGCAAGTTTAATTTTCTGGAATCTACTAGAGTGCTCAATTCAATGCACAGGATTTGCTTTCTTTGCAAAAGCCTCATACAATATAATTCCTGATAATCTCCAATTGAAAGGAGAGGGTAGAAGGCATAGGGTTTTCTGCCTGAGTAGGGGGTTGGACTAAAAGTCTTCCAAGGTCCCTTCAAATTCTGTGATTCTTATTTTCCGCATCATTTTTTCAGGTCATCATTTTCAGGCAATAGTATTGTATCATTTGCATACTCAAATTAATTATGGTTATTCCTCCAATCTTCAGGCCCAAATCAAGTACTTCCAGGTCTAATTTCGGCATGATCACTTCAGCATACAGATTGAAAAAAAATAGTGATAAAATGTATCCCTGTCTAACTTCCTGACTGATCCCAAACCAATTTAATCTTGCTTTCATGAGAAATCAATGCAATTGTGCAATAGTTGGAGCAGTCTCTGGCACCACCTTTCTTTACTAATGGGATAAAAACAGATCTTTTCTAGTTGTAAGGCCATTGACATGTAGACCATATTTCTTGACATAGGGCCATGAATTCCACAGGTATTCATTCCATCAATACCTGGAACTATCCAATTCAGCAATTTCTCCATAGCCCATTCTACTTCTTTCAAGAAGTTTGGTTCTTTATTAATTGGGCTGTCATTATTGTCATCTTGATGGTAAATCAAAACTGCTGTAGAGTTCTTCTATATATTCTTTCCACCTGTTCTTGATCTTCTGCTTGTCATTTAGTACATTCCTATTGCAGTCTTCAACAATTCCTTGCCATGCTAAAAAGCTGAATCGAATCATTTTCACTAAAGCAAATATGACCTTATTATGCCCCTTCCTGTTCTCTTCTTCCAGATGTTGACACTGCTTCTCCCACTGCTTGTTTTTGTCTTTCCGGGCTTCACTTGGAAAATTGCATTTAGCCTTTTAACCTCATCTTTATTATCTTTGGCTTTGGCCACCCTACACTAATTAGCTATTTTGATAGTACCATCAGATATCATATCTTGTTGTTCTCTTTGGTTTTTGGCATGACACATTTTCCAGCAGTTTTCATGATGCTACTTTGGATCTCTTGCCACTGTTCATTTGGATCTTTCCCTTCTAGATTCAGTGATTCAAATCTATTCTTAAATTCTGTGATATACATAGGTGACATTTTGTCCACATTGAATTGTGGGGGGATGGGGATAGTACCTTTTTCACTTTGCATAGTTTGAGCTACAGCTTAGCCAATAATAGCTGATGGTCTGAGCTACAATCAGTGGCAGGAAGCATCTTAATAGATGCAATTGAACCTTTTCAGCATCGTTGGCATAAAATGAAGTCTATCCGATTTCAATGTTGTCCATTTGGTGCTGTCCATGTGTATAAACATCGCTTCTGCTGAATAAACCACACATTCATTACTCCGAGATGATTTTCCTGGCAAAATTGGACTAGGCAATTGACAGCTTCAATCAGTTCACCTATCCCAAACTTGCCTACTATTATTGCAATTTCTCCTTGGCCTACTTTTGCATTGAAATTGCCATAATACGCAAAATATCCTTTTCTGGTATTTGCATGAGAGCACATTGAAGCTCACTGTAAAAAAGTTCAATTTTATCAACATTTAAGTCTATAGCTGGAGCATAGATTTGTAGTATGGTAATGTCGAGTGGCTTGCTTTGAATTTGGATAGATATTATGCAATCACTGTATGCTCTGTGATTTTCAACACATTTAGTAACTTGTTTGCTTATGCAGAATGCAGCTCCTTTTCATCTGATACTGTTTCCAGAAAAATAAACCATAAACTCATCTGATTTAAATTGACCGCTGCCTGTCCAGTGTAATTCACTGATGCCAAGGATGTCTATGTTTGCTCTAATCATCTTTTTACAATTTTGAGTTTTCCCAAGGGAGATGCTGCTAACATTCCATGTTCTAATTTGATATAAAATGCTTTATTAGATAAACTAAAAAGGGCAAGACAAACTTTACTGTCTTAAGTGACTGATTTTAAAAATAATTTGCATTGATACTGGTATTTCTGGAATAATAATCTCAGTTCTTGTTTATAAAAGGGAAAAAACCATACAAGGTCTTTCTGTATGGATCACAAGACAAAATATCACAGCCAAACAAACGTGAAGGCTTTATTTTATTTTTTAAACAAAATGTCGAATTTCATTCTTTCTGAGACTATCTTGTAAAGCACAGTACTGTTAATGATTCCCACCCATTTCATGCTGGTTTTGCCACCATCTTAGAGTTCAATTTATTTTTTTTTAGAAAGAGAGTTTGAATTATTAGATTTCTGTGTGAAAAGTCAAAACGGACAGACTCCAATAAAAAAGGGACAAGATAAAAATGTATCCACTACAATTTATTTTCTACAATACTTCATTAGAGGGTAAAGTTCAATGATTTACACTCAGAAGTTATATAGCTAGGAGGCAACCAAGTGTAATAACAAAGAATTGGTCTGACATCTCTTCACTGAAGGTTTAAAGAGGTTCTTTAAAAGGAACAACTTAAATTAACCAAAGCATTATTCATTTTAGAATTGGGGAAAAGGTACAAAACAGCACTCAGTCAGAGAAGACTGCAATGTTAAAATGAGTAGGGAAAAGGGTTATGTGCAAAACTTGAAATGTGGAAGGTTAAAATATGCAATTAAAAATAATATTCAGAACAGGTAGATGTAACATGTTGACTGTAACATCTTTTGAATTGAAATGCCTCTATTGAGATTGCTATTTATTATGAAAAGAAAACCTCTTGAAAAATATTAAAAATTGTGAACCTCTGATGATTAATGATATCCTCTGCTGTTACTTGGAAGGAATGGGAACTAAAAATAAAATCCCTTAAGAGTTCCTAGGCTGCAACAAAGGAGATTCTCAACCACTTAAAATAAAATCTTCTAGACCAAAAGGCACTTGCTTGTAGCTAAGGATGAGCCATTTCCCAATCATACCAGAATACTATTGCTAAGTTCGCTGTACAGAGTTACATCACTCTTTAATCAGATGGAAAATACAACATTTAGGACTCTTGAAAAGACAGCGCTCTTCTGGCTTTTTTGTTGGTTTCCATATCTCTTCTGTGTTGGACTCATCACAGTACATCACTACTATGTATATAATATATATAGATCCATGATCAATTCATTCTGTAGCATTGACATACCATACTGTGACTGAACTCTGTTTTTGATCAATGTAATTACCGTATATCATTTCTCTTACTGTTCTGTGTGCTCCATTACCTGTTGCTGTTTTACCTACTAAAAGAAAATCACAATCCAACTTTAACAGAGGCATTTCCATTACTATGGATTAGGGGATTAGTTGGAAACGGGGGCATGGAATGGGACCAGCTCTCACTCCAAAACTATTTTGACTTATTTCATTATAATGATAAAATTAGATCAAATAAGTTGTCACTCTTAAAATTCTGTTTTTTAAAATATTAAGGCCCCCATCTGACTCCTAAACTCCCCTACACTCATTAAAACAAAATCAAATAATTAATGCTATACACTGCTGATTACATGTAACAGGGCAAACATTTTCTTTTTTTAAAAAAAGCAATATTGATACGGCACTATATGCTTGCATGACCAGTCTTACCAAATGTGCTCAGGGGTGAAAGTTTAGCACCATTTTTTTTCCTTTTTGCTTTTAAAAAAAATCTTTACAATTGAAATTCTAACATAGAACACTAATAGTAATTTATGTAGCCCTATAGTTCAATACTGTCTGAGAGCAGAGATGGATGGCATGACCGGAGTTTAATTTTCCCTTCCCGTTCTACAGTTTCTTTTCTGTTGAGGGCAGCAGTAAGAGTAGTAACAATTCACTTTAATTTTTTAGAAGACTAATTTATTCTCAGTAATAGGAAACTGTGGAAAAATCCCTTCATGTATATTTACTTCTCAGCATAATAAAAAGGGGAAAAGTAGTAATCCAAATTAATAATCCCAATGCAAAACTAAACGCTATAACAATATTGTGCATGGCTAGTGTGTATTCCTCATTTACCCCTTCCTTCTACAAGTATTAAATAAACTATATGATTTTTCTTCCTGAAATACATGAAGAGTGCTAGAAAAATAATGCAGTTTGAACGAATCCTGGATTCTCTGAAGTAGGCCTGTTGCAAAGAAGATACTATACATTTGCCATTTTCAAAACAACAATTTAAGTGTTGACAAATAATGTTTACCTCAATATATAAGCAATTCATATTTACTTATACTTCTTTCTAAGAATGGGGCATTTACTTGGCCTTAGAAGCTTTGCTTTGAGATTGCATTTACTCTTCTGTCTCGCCATGATAAGGTTAATTTGTTCAAAGAGATGGAGATTTTTTTTATCCTGTATTCAAATGGAATTTCTAGATACTTTTTTGGGTTTTTTTTACAAAAGCAACTGTTGTTCCATATAGGGCAATATGATATCATATTGCCCTTATGCTGAGGTCATTATCTGATTGTTTCTGGTTTTCTAGATGATTATCACTTTTTTCAGAAACCCTGCATTTCATTTCATTTAGAAGATTAATGCTACCATTTTATGAATTAACTTTGGGGATATTATTGTTCTTATGATAACAATGACTCACACAAATTGAGATAGTGAATATTTTGAAAAAATTTCTGTTTACTATTCAGTATCCCGCATATTCAATTAACAATAGAAAAGTTGAAAATCTACAGGATATTAAAACCTGGATCCCAGTTAAATTTTTTGGTGGGTAAATAACATTGTTTAGGTTTCAATTCTAAGTACAATTAACTGGAAGCAATTAATTTAAGTTAATTAGTTTTACTTCCAATTACTGTATATTATTTAGAACTGAAGCATCAGTGCAGCAAGAACACATGCAGATCTGATAACCCACTTCAGCTAACATTTACCGTAATGTGTTTTATTACCTATTAGTGTTACACTAGCAAAAAACCCCACTGCCTATGAAAAACATAGGTCTCATGGAATATTTTCAATAACAAAAATCCACACTCTTTTTATTACAATAAGGATAGCTTTGTGGGAAAAGATCTGCTGCAATTCATTTGCAAATCCTACTACCTGAACTTTAAGTAAGACACCCAACCCCCCCAAAGATTATACTTTTGGGATACAAGGAAACCTATGCTACTTCCATACACAACCCATAGTGGTTTGCCTTCTTGCATGCAGTATCTTATCTAGTAAGTTACTTTCTTTTTCTGTCAAAAATAAAAGTAGCTAGGTGTATAAATTAAAACCTTCCGGATATGAATAGGCAATGCATTTTATCTGCAGTAAATTTTATTTTACCTTTTAAATCTTTGATTAATTGCCATCCTCTGCAAGGAGAACTTCCAGACATACCATCCTTATAACAAGTCCTAACATGTTTGCTTGGGACGTGTTAGGACTACTTAGCTTATGGCAGATAAATATTAGAGATTAAAAAAAAAAAGAAAATACAAATAACCTAAAAATCTTTTGTTGGACTCCGTTGCCAGACTGCCAGAAGAAATCTCCTACTTGATCAGGGGGCATTGTAATTAACAATTCAAATGAACACAGTGCAATTTAACACAGAGACAGAGCAATCTGAAGTGGTACTGCCATTCCTCAAGTTTCTCTCTATCCAACGGCAATGGTCCCAGGTACTCAGTCCAAATGAACCCTCATTCTGAAAAATGAAGTAAGCTTGGGCCTCTGAAATTCAGTTGCACTCACTTGGTAGCCCCCACCACCCATAATCAACTGGAAGGCAGACTTGGCAACGGAAGCTAGCATCATAAAATGGTGCAGTAATAGAAGTAACTGGACCAGGAAGAGGAGGCATCTGCTCCAATGATGTCGTAGCTGGTAGCTGGGGGTCGGGACTGGTCATGCAGCTTTGTGTCAGGAGTAATGATTGTAGAGGGGTGGGGCATGAAGAGTGCCATTTTGAAAACAATGCTGTCGTGAAGCCATGTATTCTGCATAACTGATTGTCACCTTCTCACTGCGGTATCTGAAAGAAAAAATGATGGATTTTTAAAAATGCATTTATAAATAAAAGAGATCAAATTTGCCATAGATGAAACTGAAATCCTATTGCTATATGTTGATGCAATAACCTATTAAATTTTCTATCAATACAGTTCTCTTAATTTAGGCTTCTTCAATCTGCTATCAGCCAGACATGAACTTCAGAGTTATGGAAGCTGTAGTCCAATAAACTGAGACAATATTAATTTTGTAGGAAAGGCTTTTTATATTGCTAGGTACTCAAATAACATGAAAAGATCAATATTCCAATAAAAAGTGGTATATTAATTATTACCCTTTTTCTATAAGTGGCCTTCTACTCACTCTGGAAGCAGAATTGAAAAAGGCTTTGAAGTTGCTTCTGGTGTGAGGAGATATTTCCTTACAGGTTTTGGAATGACAAACCAGAAAGTGCAAGGGTTATGAAAATGTGATGTGTATATAAATTCAGTGTACCATTTTCTTACAGCAGAAGCAGGCAATTCTACAGTTGAATCTTCCAGACGGATCCCTGAGAGTGGATCCCTTCTTACAAAGTAATGGAGTTACCCTTTAGCTTTAAGATTATAATGCTTTTTAAAGGTGTAAATAGAGATCTATGTGAAAACCCTACAGGTGCCTTTCAGGATAAGGGGCATTAGTGATAGATGGCTGATCATAAAACCAACTGAATAAAAACAATAATCAAGTCAATGACAAACATACTGTGACTGGTTACCAATGAATTCAGCAACCAACCCACCTTGCTTCAATTAGCTTTTCAACTCTGGCCTTAGCTGCTCAACCAAGGACTCAGAAATAATTCTGATAGGAGAAATGGGGAACAGTGTAGCTTTTCTGTCCCTCATGACTTGGAATAATTGGGGAGTCCCAAAATAGGCTTTCTTTTTATTTTGCCTCTGATGTATGATTAGTTACCGTATGTGCTTGGTTCAGTGAGTCTGCAGCCTGCCTGGGAATGCTTTGGATTTTCCCATTAGCATCTGGGAAAAGAAGATTGTTATGAGAGGGAGTGGGGAGAAATTACCTGATTGAATTAGTTAGGAAGGTTGGAGATGGTTGCTGCTTTGATGAAGGGATTGTGGGACTGGGTAAACAGTGTGGGCAGCTAACATCCCCTCTGGTGTCTAGGCCAACTGGGTCCCAGGGGTGCAGTCTCTGTTGACCAGTACATCTGTGGAGAGTGCAGTGGTGAAATGAGGGAGGATGTTGGTATTTCACTGGAGGTTGGACCTCAGGACTGGCCATAGTTGTTGGAGAAGTCATCTGCTATAACCCCAGGCAGCAAACTGCATGCGTATGGCAGACATGGAAGAGTTGAAGGATCCATGTGCTTTCTGTAGTGAAATGGCCCAAGCTGAGAAGAGGTTATCTCCTCCCACTCCTCTGAACATCGAAATAGTTTTCAGTCCATATAATTTCCAATTTAATATTGATGCATGCTTGATAAGGGGAAAATCATAGAAGGAACCAACTATAATTGAATAGTTTTAGTATTGTTTCACCGTCTTTTTCTTTGTGCTTCCTTTAGTTCAACTAAATCCAGTAATGGCAGTAGTGACCAATAGTACTCAATGTTCTTTTCATTAGTATGGCAGGTGTTATTGCTATCTGGTATTCCACTCACTACTGGATTAAAAATGTAAACATGTGGGGAAGGAATTGTTAATGTTATGTTGGAAAAAAAGTAAAGAAGTACCAGCACACATGTACAGAAATTATGAATAGAAAAACAGAACATTAGCTAATCAAGTGAAATTAGGCATGAGCAGTAAAAAGGACATATTATGTACAATGCTAGACTGTTAAAATTAAGTACCAACAGATGCAATACATGTGAAGATGGATACTAGTTTAGAGAATCTGAAAAAGGAACTTGATACGTTTATGGATTATCAATGATTACTAATATTAAGGCCGTTGTCTACCTCAAGAAGCAAAGATGGCTCTAAAACATTCCACAGAGTTGGGGGAGATAGTTAAGTGCATCATAAATTTAGAGTTATTATATTCCCACAAATGGCCTAATCCCTCATAACTTCTGATGATGCTTATCTGATGCCAATTTGGTATTGAACTTTAGTTGATTGGATTCTTTTGTATAGGTTTGACTAAAAAATCTTCTGAACTGCAACTTAAGTAATGTCCTGATTCTTTATGCCTGACATTAATCTAGTCATCTGAAGTTCAATACTAAAGTGACAGAAGAATCAAAAGGAGTTGGACTTGGACCGTTAGCGGGAACATAATGATTCTACATTGATAACATATTTACCCCTTTTTAGGGAAAGTTGCTTGGCAGCTTCAGACGATCTTAGATGTAACAGATTTTCTAGATTCTTTTAAATCTGGTTTCAGGCCCAGCTATGGGACAGACACTGCATTGTTCATAATTATGGATGATCTCTAGTGAGGGTGGGATGGTGGTAGTGCAACCATCCTGATTCTTCTTGACCTCTTAGCAGCCTTCAAGACCATTGATGATGGTATCCTTTGGTCCAGCTACAGAGCTTAGGACTGGGTGGCATAGTTCTGTGATAGTTTAGCTCCTTTCCCCAAGGCCACTCCCAATCGGTGTTGATAGAGAGTGAGAAATCCAGCCCCCGGCCGCTCTCTTACACTGTATCACAAGGCTCAGTACTCTCTCCACTCCTGTTTAACATCCACATAAATTCTCTGGGTGAAATCATGTCACCATGGGTTGAGATATCATCAATTTGCTGATATTGATGGTCCACATCTTGTGACCCAAGTGATGCTGTTGGTATCCTCTCATGGTGTCTGGAGGGCTAGGGCCTGGATGGGGGACAACAAGCTACAACTGAACCCTGGCATGACTGAATGGCTTTGGGTGAATGGAGTTTCAAGATTCGGGTCTGAATGGGGTTGTCTTACTCCATTCAGACTCAGTTCACAATTTAGAAGTTCTCCTGAACTCGCAACTCGTGCTTGAAGTTCAGTTGGTGGTTATGACTAGGACAGCCTTTACACAGCTTTGGTTTGTGCACCAGCTGCAATCTTTCCTGGATCAGGACTCCCTGTGCTCAGTCATTCAAGCCCTAATAATCTCTTGTCTGAATTATTACAATGTATTTTAAATGAGGCTACCCTTGAAATCCATTTGGAAGCTTCCACTGGTACAGAGTGTAGCAACATGAACAAACTGTGGGGCCTGTAGAATGACCCATGTTATGCCACTGCTCTGTGACCTACACTGGCTGCTGCTTTGCTTCTGAATGCAATTTAAGGTGTTGGTTATGACCTTTAAAGCTGGCCTGCTGAGGATTCTGTTGGTCAAGGAACTCCAACTGACAGGATCTAGGAGAAGAGCATTTTCTGCTGTAGCGCCAGCTCTCTGGAACTTCCTGCCCTCTGAGGTGAGGTTTGCCCCACCCTCCTATTCTTCCACAAGGGCCTGAAGACCTAGCTTTGCAGGTTGGCCTCGGAGCCCAGCTGGGTAGTATGTCACTAGAGGTGGCTACTGGACTAATTAGCTGACCCTACCTCTCCCCTGCATTTCCTGCACCCCCTTTGCCTGTCTTTTTAATTTTATATTATTGTACTTCCTTTGTTTATTTTTATTATTTTTATTTGCTCTTGTTATGTTTACATTCTTTATCATTTTTTTTGCATTTTATTGTTGTAAGCTGCCCAGAATAGCTCTACAGCAAATAAATTTAACAAATAGATAAATAAACACTGCCCCCCACTTCTGCCTACTCTTTTCATACAAGAGCTGATTTAAACACCTGTTACAAAACAGCAACAATGGAAGAGGACATTTACAATTCATGAAATTAAGCAATTAATTTTCATGCTATTAAAATAAAGTGGTTAGTCTACCTAACATTATGATACTTTATTTCTAGAAATATCAAAGCCTAAATATTCCCTAATGTTTCCATTTTATAGTCTTTTTTAATTTTTTAACTGTTAATTATTGAAAAAAAATCTTGTTTTCGAATCGGTAGAAAAATTAAGCAAGATCCCACTACAGAGTATCGACTGGTGGGAAATAGAAGATGGGCCTTCCCTGCTGTAGCCACTACTTTTTGGAATATTCTCCCCTCAGAGATTAGAATGGTGCCAACCCCAGAGATTGTAAACTGCCCAGAGTCACTTGGCTGAGACGGGCGGCTTCAGAAACTGAATAAATAAATAAATAAAATAACAGTTTAATACTGTTAAAACAGTAAAATAAACATTAAAAGATAACACAGATTTTATTTTCTCAAGAAAATAAAATTTTATTCATTTTTTCCCTAAAATTCCTTTCTAGATTTTAAAAAATCCATAAAAATGTAAAATAAATTCTAATAATTTCAAATAGTTGGCAATTTGGCGAATGGGGTGATAGTGGTGGTAGTAACTATAGGATCAGGAACATCTAATTTAAAATTTAAAACCTTGCATGGAAAAAAAAACAATTTTCAGAAATATGCTCTTCCAATTAGAAACAGAAGCAGTGAAAATACTAACACAAAAATAACAAGAAAGTTTACCTGGTGAGTTTAATAGTTTTCCTAAAGTCATTGGTAATTGGAGCCTTAAAACCACCTTTCCTGAGCAGGGAGTCTATTGTTTGAATCTGATCCCAATCTGTTTGAAAATGACAGCAGCAGACTTATAAATACAAGCTTAATTTAAAAAAGAGATAACCCTTAAAGAAAGCTCAAGTTACTCAGGTTATTGATTAGCTGCTGATAAATAGCTACTGATAAACAGAATAGGAACTGTAAATATTGAATACTACATGATTAAAACTTCATGCATACTTATTTCAATAATAAACAACCAAAATTATCACTTCTAATATTAGAGGGATTCATACTATTTTATCTATATAGTAAACAAATCTAATCATGCTTAAAAATGAAGTATACTATAGCTTTAATTTAAAATTTAAAATCTACTAAATTTCCCTGTAGGGTTTAAATTATACTTTGGTATTTTCATGCAGGAAGAGAAAATGTTATTTTCTGCATGCTGGAATAAATAATTTGAGGAATTGTATTATATTTCAGGGCAAAACATCAAAATAAATCATTGACTCAAACCATAATCTGTTTTCACTATTTGAAATATTTAAAAGTCCAAACACTTATGAATAATGCAGCATTTAAAATAAGACTGCCACCTTGTTCCTTAACAAAAATTAGCATATCAATCTAACAAATAAAAATAAAATATCTTTAAAAAATCACCACCCACTGAACATATTACTATTTTGAACCTTTTAAGGTCAAAGCCTCTGAATACTTCAGCCAAGATGAAATGGTTTTATTCAGTAGCTGTGTACACCATCTCATGATTTACATTCTTTTATTTATACAATTTTTACTTAATATAGAATTACATTTTATTCCTAACTCACCTTGTTCCTTAGCAACTTCAGGTAAATATGTAGCTGTGCGTTTAACACCTTTCTCATTGATGAACTCAATTCTGATCCCATGGATTCCAACCTAAAAATAGAAATATTAAGTCAGCTGGGATATATTTTCTGGGAAAATGGATTCACCCCAGGGGTTAAATGCTCCTGGTTCGGACCGGATCGCCCGATCTGGTAGCGATGGCAGCGGGTGGTTCGGAGAACCGGTAGCAAAAATCCCTGTGCGCCCCGCCCCCCCATGCCCAGCTGAGCTGCATGATCATCAGAGGCTGTTTTTTTTTTTACTTTTAAAAGCATTTTTTCTACAACCTCTTCTGAAGAAAAAATGCTTTTAAAAGTAAAAAAAAAAGCCTCTGATGATCGCGCGGCTCAGCTGAGATCATCAGAGGCTTTTCAAAGCATTTTTTTTTTTGCAAACCTCTTGGCCGAAGAGGTGGTAAAAAAAATGCTTTGAAAAGTCTCTGGCAACTCCCAGCTGAGTTGCCTGATCGGCAGAGAGGTATATTTTTAAAATACCTCTGACGATCCCAGCTGAATTGCCTGATTGGCAGAGGCTTTTCAAAGCATTAGAAAAAATGCTTTGAAAAGTTAAAAAAAAAAAAGTTGGCCACCCAGTCACATTAACGCCCACCCTCACCCCCACCAGAACTGGTAGTAACAAATTTTACATTTCACCCGATTCACCCTTGCCATGGATCTTATTCAAACATCAATCCGAAAAAAGTCTTGCCTTGCCTTCAATTCTTGTATTAGTCCCTATTGGCCACAGATAGCTTCTCAGGGTGATTTTTTGCTTGGTACTTATTATCCAAGAATAAAAGGTGACCAATTGATCCTTCTTCCTTTGTTACTCTTAATAACTATTTCCAAATTCCTAATTTAAATGTACCCATTTCTTTTCTTTCTACAGTGTGCAATGCTTTAATTGCAATTTCAGTTGTCATTGTCAAGATCATTAAAGATATGCATATTTCTAAATTTGTCTTCCTCATTAGAACTGTCCTTTTTATTTTTCCAGTGAAATGTCCATCTTTATTCCTTAGCTTAAGAAAAGAAAGCTGTGTATCACCCGTTAACATTAACTTTGCTTTTTTCATTTTCATAATGAGCTGTTCTCTCTTCTTTACTTTCAGAGATGATGATATATTTTCCATATCACAATTGGCTCATGGTTTGACTTCTAATATTTATTTCAGCTGCTATCTCATCCAATTCTTCAATTCTTATAGCATATTTGCTAAACAAATATGGGGAAAATATTCATCTCTATCTCATTCACTTTTCTATACTGAACCATTTTGTTTCTCCAATCTCAGTTCTTCCTGCACCTTTTCCTAGGAAGTTGGCATCCTTTATTTCTATGGAGGCCTATCAGCTCACATGTAAATTACTCTTAGCTTCATCTATTCTTCTGATTTTGATTTTGATTTTAATTAGGTGTCCTTATGAGGAATCCATGTTTGTGTTGGCACCATTCTCAAGTTGGCACCATTCTCTCTGAAGCTATGAAGTCCTGGCTATGTATCAAGGTAATAATCATTTGGGAGGGACTGAAGTAATTTATTCAGTTTTAAATCATCGCCTTTTTAAATTTCATTCTTGAAATTCTATCATTATAACTTACCCTTACTATATACATAGTACAAAATATTGATCTGAATCCAAATAGCACAAAAGGGCGATAGAAAATTCGGATTCACAGTTTTACCTCCCAGTCCAAGTAGTCAGTGGCATCCTCAAAATTAGTGAGGAGGGAGACAGAGCAGAAAAGTTTAGGCAGCTCCTCACGAGTCAGGGGTGGAAATCTGCTGTCCTTAAGTGCACTAAAGTGGAAAGAGAACATCCTCAGAAACATATATAAAACAACTCATCATAGTATAACTTGGAAGCTTTACTACATTCTAAGAATTATTTAGTCAAATTTAAGATTTAAGATAAAATTTCCGATTTATACATGCTAAAAGAAGTGCCACACACACACACACACACACACACACACACACACACACACACACACACAACAAATTAGGCATGGTTTTCTGAGAGATCAGTTGATTTTACCTGGTTAATGTGTATTCCCTGAGTCCTGAGTGAAGATTCATGGCAGAGAAAGTTCCAATGCAGCCCCGAAGTCGTTTGTCTCGGCCTGTCTTCCATGTCACAAAGAGTGGGCTAAAAATGCATAACACAAAAGCTTCAAATAATTCTTGCTAAGAAAAATGAATTAAAATACAAAAAATATGACTGCATTTGTAATGAAAAACCAATGTATGCCTTTTTCAGCTTTCAATGCCTCCGTTTCACTGAAGTAATGCTGAAAATTACAATCTGCTTTCCTTCTTATATCTTCCAAAACCTTAGAAGTACTTAAAATGACAGGTTATATTGTTTTTACCTGCTTCCTTTCTGTGCAAGAGAGAAAATTGCTTCTTTTTTGGGGCAGGACTTGGTAATATGTTTGGATGACCTAAATCAGGTTAGGTAGACAACTATTGATTCTTCTGACGTGTTCAAATGAAGGGCAGGGAATCTGAGACCCAAACAAATTTTGCTAAATGTCAGCTACCAACTTTACTGTTTCTTTACCAGCCATACTGTTGATCGTTTTTATTTAGCAACATCTGAAAGGCCACAGGTTTCCTGCTGCTCTGTTAGGGACATTTAATAGCTCTGGTAATGGTTTAGTACTTGACTGATGTTCCAGTCTGAAAGCAAAATTTTATGATGGCTCTTTCCTCAAGACAACAGGTTCCAGAAGTGTTGGGAGTATGATGTTCTTCCTCATGGAAGCCATCTTATCTTCAATGTTCATTTCATTGTCTATATTGTTCACACCGGGGAACCAGTTTGCTGTAGTGGTTAAGGCATCAGGCTAGAAACCAGAATCAATATTACAAGAATTTTTGTTACTCTGGATATAAAATACATTTAAAAAGTCTGATCAGACAATCAAATTGCATTTCTAAGAGCACTTTAGACTTCATGCAGATAAATAAACTTAAGCTCAGTTACCACAGAAGAGTTGGACAACTCACTTAATTGCTGCCAGGAAAAATATCTGTTCCTAGACAATAAACTCTTTTGTCTAAAATATCAGCTTTGAACTGGGGGAAGGGATATTTCTAGCTATTTATGCAAGTCTGAAAAAAGGTATTGTTGCTTTCATATTAAATTTAATGAGCAGATTCCTTAAAGCAATAGCATTTTTTTCACATTCACTGGATAGCCTGAAAATATTGGGCTTTTTATATTAATAGAGAGAGAGGGCAGGAAAGCTTCTAAAACATTTTCAACGTTTGCAGTCCTGATGTACTAATTCTCTAAAGACTGGACAATAAACCTTTTGTGTTTCATTTCCTTTTTTTACACTTTCTGTTTACAGACATAGCTTCATCTTGGAATTATTGGTAGTGTTAAAACTTAAATAGGTCACTTTTTCAGTCAGGTACAATGGTCTTTGACAGAAAACCACTTGAAGAAACTAGAAGTAATTGAAATGTGGATTTACAGACGGCTGGGCTATTACGTATAAGCTGAGTTAACAAAATCATAAATGAGGAGGTGATAAGCCGCCTGGGAAAGCAAAGGGAAATCATCAAAGCCATTAAAAAGCGAAAGTTAGAATATTTTGGACATATGATGCAGCATCTTTCACTTAATCCTCCAGGGAAAGATTGAAGGCAAATGAGGTCCAGGCAGAAGAAGAACATCATGGCTTCAAAACCTAAGGGACTGGTTTGGACAAAACTCAGCAACACTTTTTCATGCGGCTGTTGATAAAAACAGGATTGCCAGCATGATCGCCAACGTCCAATGACGGATATGGCACAAGACGACGACAATGAACTATAGTCAACAGCAAATTACACTTGTATTTTAGTTTAAGCTTGAACATTGTATAAAATAGTAAGTTATCACTGGCAAGAAAGAATCTGAAAGCTCACATTAAAAAGGTGCACCCAAGCCTGAAATTTTTGGGTCTATTGTCTATTGTGACAATTTGCCACAGCCAACTCACCACAGCCAATTTGCTGTGTGACAAACTCGCTATGGCCAACTCACTGCAGTACAAGAGTTACACTAATATTAAAGAAAGGATGCAAAAGGAGGGACAGAATGAAATGTGAATGACAAAAATTAAAACAATTTTTTTTATTTATTTTAAATAATTAAATTGAATTGTTAAAGTGTCCCATGGCAAGTTGTCCTGTAGTGAGTTGACCGTAGTGAATTGGCTGTGGCTAGTTGGCCGCAACGAGTTAGCTGCAGCGAGTTGTCCCAGTCCAGACATTTTTTAGACTTCTTGAGTCTTCGTGGAGCTTCTCTTAAAGATAATTTGAAAACTCTTGAATGTATCCAATTATTAGTAAATGTAGAATTGGAATTGCTTAAGTAAATGTATTTTAAACTTATATAGGTTATGTTTTCGATGTCCAAGCCCAATGCAAAGTGCTATTTTTGATTTATAAAATCCTAAATAATTAGACTCTTTGTACTTTGGGGAAGTTCTCTGACTATAATGACCAATAAGATCCTGTTTCAAGAGTCGTGTTATGTGGGTGCTAAATGTCATGGATCCATAGCATTTTGTACTTATTTCTGCAGTGCAGGTTGTTTAACAATCTTATCTTTGCTATTTATATTTTTTACAATAAAGCCTTTTAACACGTTTTCTCCAAATATATTTATCTGTATTATTATTTTGTGTTTTTTGCTTAATCAAGCATATACTAAATGTTTCTACTACCATGTTATCTGTTTTTTCTAATTTGTTTATATTTAAGTTTAATATAGTAACCTTCTAACGGCAATTGTTTTGTGTGTCATATGAAGCCTGTACAAACAACCAAAATATGCTTTCACAATGCCTAAGAATACTTAGGTGGCCTGCATAATAGAATTTTTTAACAATCTGACTCTGTTTCAAGTGTTCTCACACATAAATGCTAAACAGTAATATGTGATGGAACTCAAGAAATAAGCCATAATTATAGTCAACTATAAATGAATTAATACATATATACTTTTATCTCTATTTCTCTTTCCATGTCATACAGTATTGCCAGAAACCATATTTAAGGACCAAACTAAATAGTGTATGACAGATCTTGCGGAAGTGAAGAAAATATAAATCGGATGCTTTTTGAAGGAATGCCATCTTTTTAGAGGGATTCTTGTACTTTTTTCTCCCCATTATGATTCTAATCTAGAGTGCTCTTCCATGATGGCTATTTATCCTAAGAGGACAGATAATTGGAACTGCTACAGTGTCAAAGTGGTCCTCTGAATCAAATCTTAAATAAAGTCTTCAAGAATTATTTTTTATGAACAAATTCTAAAGCCAGGATAATGTCATGCCTAACTTAGATTAAGTGTCGTTTTTTCTAACTCTTAAAGATAATCAGAGAACACACAGTAATTGTGGTACCATTTGCTTTTAATTTGTTGGCTATGCATATTCATGCATCTATCAAATCTGTGTTTTTAATTTTATATTAGGCTAATGTGCTTTTAAATAAATCTTAACTATTCTCCTCTGTATTACCTCCTGATCTAGTTTCTGAGTTCTTCAGTATGCTACACTTCTGTTGATATCTAATGATTAAGAATATCATCAATGGAATTAAACTAGTTGTAATAAGTATTCCAGAACTAAATCTGAAGCTCGTTCTAGCTATCTAGTATAGAATGTTCAATTTTGTTTCTATTTTTAACAACATGGCAAAAAATGCTACAAAAACCCAGTTCGCTAGACAATTAATTCAAGCATACAATAATCTGTATGAAAATTAAAGTTGTCATGTCTATCTGAAAAATAAGCCTGCTGTTCCATTTCTTTATCTGAATAGCAAATAATCTATTAACATTTATCTTCCATTTGTTATATTTTAAATCAGCTCTTACAATTTGTAATGTTATTGTTAACATAAACTATTTTTAAAAATGAGCCTGAAATCCTTGATAACAACAGTAATCCCATGCTCTTCTCAGTTTCTCTGCTTAGAATTTCTTTAGATTTAGAATTATCCCAACAAAGGGAACAAAGCATAGTCAGAAATAGAGATGATTTTTTTTTCTCCAAAAACTTATTGACTACAGTACATCACTGACTTTATGTTTTGGTGTTCCAAGCTATAAGCCAAGAATTCTGTACTGCTAGGATTGTTAGCCACTGGTTCAACATTTAATAAATTCTCAGTGCCATGGATTGAACAGATACAGTGAAATGGCTCTTGTATATTTTAAAAAAACAGTAAGAGGTAAAAGAATTTAAAAACTGCATCTTTCTTTTACCGTGTTTTCCCGAAAATAAGACTGTCTTATATTTTTTTGAACCCCGAAATAAGCGCTTGGCCTTATTTTTGAGGAGGTCTTATTATTTTGGGACTCCTCTTGCCATCTTACCTGATTTCCAGCTCTGTCTCCCTAACCCTAACCAGAGGAAATGGCGGGGACCAGCTGCACATGCATTTAAATATTTTTTGGAGAGGGCTTATTTTGGGAGGGTTATTTTAGAGCATGCACTCAAAAGCCCGATTGGGCTTATTATCTGGGGAGATCTTATTTTCGGGGAAATAGGGTAAAAAATAAGTTAACTTTAAAATATAGGCATACAGGCAAATAGCTATGTTTGTTAAAAATAACAAACGGTATAGTATCTTAATTAAGGCCAACTGATACATTACAAAGTAGCAAACAAGTTTTGAACTCAGAGCTACTATTCAAATAGATTTTTAGGCAAAAGGTCTATTTTAGACCTTTTAGGTGGGTATGACTTAAAAAATATGCCTCTTGAAACACTCTCTGTCTTGTAAACATTGTAAATTTAATTTAAATTTCAAGTGGAATCTGCAGCAAAACATTGCAATGTAGAATGCTCTTGTATAGGATAACAACTAATATCTTTTTCAGGGTAATTTCTCCTTACACTTATTATCTGCTCGCCTTTCATATACATTGTGCAAGGACAATGTGCATCATTCACTTGCTCTTCTCAAGCACTTTTTCCGTGAAGCTTTTCCATTACTTTTGCAAACCTTAGAGTTAACAGAAGATTCCCAATTATTTCTCCTCATTATTGGATAATGTTATTTACTGCAAAAAGAGCTTCATTTATAGAACAAAAGCCTTTTTTAGCTCTAGATTTTGCTGCATATTTTTATATATAATTTGATACCTATCCTTGTAATAAAAACAGGGGACTCTAAATTTGAAAAAAGCAAAACGCATATATAGAAGTAAAAACTGTTGCACGCCACACTGCCAAACCTATAATAATCTTAACATGGAGAAAATGTTCTCTTCCCCATCAACAGTAGCCAAGCACAAAGAACTTCATCCATAATTGGATGAAGTATTGACTACTGCAATGCCCTCTACATGGGGCTGCCCTTGAAGACCACTCGGAGACTTCAGCTGGTGCAGAATGTGGCCACGCGGGTTGTGATGGGAATATCCCGACACTCCCATGTTACACCTCTCCTACGTGACTTGCATTGGTTGCCGGTTGCCCTCCGAGTGAGATTCAAGGTGCTGGTGATTACCTATAAGGTTCTACATGGCTTAGGCCCGGGATATTTGGGGGACCATCTGCAGCCAGCAACAACTTCCCATCGCCTGGTGCGTTCCCACAGAGAGGGCCTCCTCAGGGTGTCGTCGGCCAGACAGTGTCGGCTGGCGACCCCCAAGGGGAGGGCTTTCTCTGTGGGCCTACCTACCCTTTGGAATCAACTGCCCCGGACCTCTGGGTGGCCCCCGACCTCCGCTCTTTCCGCCGCAATCTGAAAATCTGGCTGTTTTGTTTGGCTGGCCTGGACTGATGGGGTTTTAATTCTAATTTAATTTTAACTTGTTAGTCTTAATTGTACTTTTAACTGTTAAATTATGAGATTTGGATTTAATTTTTTAACTTTTTATTAGATGTTTCTTAACTGTTGTGAGCCGCCCTGAGTCCGGCTGGAGATAGGGTGGCATATAAATCTAATAAATAAATAAATAAATAAATAAATAAATAAATAAATAAATAAATAAATAAATAAATAAATAAATAAATAAATAAATAAATGTGTTTGTTTTGTTTTAGTGAGATCTGTGTGTGAACTCACCAAGCAGAGTTTATTTCAACAGTCAAGGTTAAACAATTTTAATACTGTGAAGAGTAATTTAGCAACTTCTGCACTGTGATAAGAAACTATTCCCAATCACCTTTTTCTACCAAATAAAACATGATTACCAATACAGATATTATATATCATGGCACACTGAGGTTCAGATAGCAGAAATCTAGCAAGTATAAGTCTGTCAGAATTAATATGCAATTTTCATTTACTGTATGGAACAATAATTATTTATCAAGGAGGCTCTAAAAACTCGAAGACATAAATTCAAGCTCTATTGTGAGAAATGATAGAGTAAGATCCAATTCATCTTCCGCATACATTGATAGCTAAAATTAAGTTAGACACAAGCATGAAATAGTAGGCAGAACTAGAACCCACACTACAGTCTAGAGCAACTCCTTACTCCATCATCAAATATATTCCCTATATATTATCTATATACACCTTCAGTTATTTACATTTTTAGTTCACAGGCTGTAAAGGAACATTAGATCTTTATTGTATTATAGCAGTCACATATACAATAACTTTCATTTCAAGCTCTGGATGCAGTCTCACAACAAAAGACATTGGGAGAAGTCCACATAAACAGATATAGATATGTTCTCTTAAGTAACCAAGGGAATGCCAAATAGGCATGCATACAACAGCTTGCTATTAATAAGGTATATTTTCTCCCTCAACCAATGCTGAATGACTGTCTTGTTTACAGAACCAGAAACCAGGCCTCCTGTTGAAAGCTGAAGGGCCTACTTCCTTAGTATAACTAACACTCAAGTGGCTAGATGATAGAACCATCCATGCACCAAACCTTAATAGTAAGAAATCTTTTTACCGAGTACGATTCTGAACAATAGAAATCAGGTGTTAAGTGAACATTACCATCTATACTAACAAAAAGACAAACACTGCAATAAAGTGAAATCCTTATTTTTATTGTAAATATATGCCCCACCCTTCTACATGTAGCACTTATAGTGCTGTAGTTCTAAAATAAAACCACACAGAAGGGATTGCAAACCACCCTGTCGCATTTTATAAACGGAAAACTCTATAATAGTAGTGGGTGTGGGTATTCTTGCTTAATCTTCCGTAGAGAACATTGTTTCACTTGTTATGTAAATGGTTGCTGAAATATGGAACCTATTGGAATATATTTGGCAACCATACAATGGAATAGTTGGAATCACATAGGTCTGGTTTTGCTGGAAGTTTTCCTTTTAGTCTGTATGGCACTGAGAATGGAAAATATCCAGCCCTCCACATCTAGCAAATAGAGTATGTAGGAATCTAAAGATATAAAGAGAGAATAACAATTAGCAGGTGTAAGGCACAAGTCTCTGAATCTAAACACATAGTACTTATTTGTGAAGAAACCACTTAATACTGCTGTAGGTGCTCAAATGGTATAGCAAATCTTACCCTAAATACCCACCTTTCACTGAAGAAAACCTCTGTTATTCCCATGTTCAGGTTTTGATGCTGTGAGGCAAAAGGGATCATATCGTTAAAAGGGCAAGATTTAGGATATCTAGCTTTCACTAAAAGTTGTTTATTTGCATTTACTGTTTTCATGGCTATTGGAGCACATACACTAAACCTGCGTCAAAGTATTGTAGAAGAAAATATCAATTTGCTGATAAAATTAGTCAAAATACAGCTTTCATTTTTTATTGGACAGGGTGGGAATATTTACGGAAACTGTACTCTTAAGTATGGTTTCAAGCCCTAGAAGTCTGGCTAGTTTAGGAAACAAAAATATGAAAAGATTCCTCAAAAGTTCTTTATTGCTTATAGAGTAATGTAAGAAAATTGAAAATTGAAATGTTTACCAAGTAAATTCATAGCTTGTATGGACTGTAATTAAGTTAATCTTGGTCACCTTTTTATGTTTCTCCTCTCCCCCAGACTCAACAATCTGCTTCAGTATCCCTATTTCCTCCTCCCTTAACTGTTTTGCTACCTCTCTATGTTCCCAAAGCCTCTTTGGCATTCCATCATACATAGCTTACCTGTTCAAGATGCTTTGTCCTTTTATCCCAGTTGTAGAAGTAGTGTTGATAATTGACGTTCATGTCTTAAGGTAAGGTAACTGTTGGGAGTTCTCTAACAAATGTCAGCAGTGTCCTCTGGATAGGTTGAACTATTGTGCAAAGTATTCTTCCTCTGTATTTCTCATCACCACACAGCCCCTTGGTCAGTTGCAAATGTTCTCTCATTCTCATTATCACACTGTTTCCCTCCCTCCTTCTCTCACATACACAAACAAGAGCATACCCTAATATTTCAGCTAGAAATCTTGTCTGGAGTTTATATACTGGCAAAAATACACTGGGATTAAAGGCAAGGTTAATTGAAATCTTAACTACACCATAGCAACGTAGCAGTTCTGTCATGATTTTGTTTTGGCTCTCCATTAAATATAAGGGAATATTTCTAATCACACCAATCCCTTTATCAGTGTAATGCTACACTGATGAAGTAGTATTAGGATGAAACACAGTTCCTCTTATAGTATCCTACTGGCAGAACATCATAGTAATAAGAATAGGTTTATGTATTACCATTTTTACTCAGAAGAGTAAATCTCAAAATCAGTTGGCAAAAGAAACTTTCATTAAATCCTATTTTTCCCACTAATATGTCTACCATAGTGGTGGGCATCTTAGTTAGATTCCATCTAACATCTTGAAATTATTTCTACAGAATCGTATTTTGTTAAGCTAAGGCCAGTGTAACTCCCTGTTAGGTCCTGTGCTGTTCAGCTAAGGCCATTCTAAGCTGGAAGTTAGATCTGACTGTCGTACTGCAGAACTCATTTTAAGTCCTGTGTGCTCAACATATTTGTAAGCAATTTGATTAAAGGGTTACTATGTATTATTATCAAATTTGCTCACGACATGAAGATGGGGGGGGGGACAGCAAACTTCTAAGTACATAATATAAAGATTCAGGAAGATCCTGATAAACTCAAATAAGTAGCAAGAGCAGCAAGATGAAATTCACAGCAACAAATCTAGACTCTTATACTGAAATAGGAAAAAATTAAAAGCGTGTGCATGGCTGTGGTATGATACAGGCAGCAATATATAGCAAAAGGATCTAGATTACAAGCTGAGTATGACCCAACAATGTTGTGCAGCTCCAAAAAATGAAACAAGAAAAAGCAATCCTAAACTGTATTAATAGAAGTACATTATCAGGATCAATATAAATCATTGTTCCTCTCACTTCTGAATGAATCATCCTACTTCTAGAATGCTACATCCAGTTGTAGGCACATATATTAGAAAAGACATGGTCAAACTAGAACATGCCCAATGGGAGCAACCAATATGATAAAAGGCCTGGAAAGCAAAAAAAAAAAAAAAAAATTATGAGGAGGTGGAGGTTTTTGGTATGTTTAGCTTGAAGAAGAAAACACTGCAGAGACAAGGGAGATGTCATCAAATCTCTGAAAGGCAATCCTATCAGACGTAATTGTTTAGAGCTGTTCCAGAAAACAGGACAACCAAAAAATGAGTTTGATTTAGCAGGTTTTACTAGAAAACATAAAAAAAATTGGTAAGAACTGTTCAGTATGGAGCAGAGTGCCTCACGAAGTGGTGGATTGTTTAAGCAGAGGTGGTGTTTAAATAGAGGCTGGATTAGCAGTTTAGGCAATATTGTAGTACTACCGTAGATTTGTGTATCATCAGGAGAATGAATCTCCAAGTTAACTTCCAACCCTTACATTATACAAGTAGCATTTCATAGAGCTGTGATGGCGAACCTATGGCACATGTGCCAGAGGTGGCACGTGAAGCCATCTCTATGGGCACGCGAGCCATCGCCCCAGTTCAGCTCTGTCCCGCATGCGTGCGTGCCTCCTGCCGGCCAGCTGGTCTTCAAGTCTCTGCCTCACATGCAGGGGCTGCACACGCATGGGAAAGGGCACATGCGTGGGGGCCGCACGCGCATTGCATTTTGGGGGTTTGGGCGTGCGCTTTGGGCACTCGGCCTGGAAAAGGTTAGCCATCACTGTTATAGAGAATACAAACTACAGGAAAAAATATCCAACTACTGAAGTCAAATGTTATAAGTGGCTGATAACACATGGACCAAGAAACTGTCAAAGTATCAACAGCATTCATATATATATATTAATATTTTGCAGAAATATTTTGCCATATGATAAAACTCTATTAAGTAAATGTCTAGATATTTATTACATTTATACCTGACTTCTCCTTCAGGTGTTCAAGGTACCATATATAACACTCCCTCTCTAATACTTCTCACAACGTCATGGGGAGTTTAGGCAAAAAAGGGCCTGGCACAAAAACACACAGTGAGCTACCATGGCTGAGAGTAATTTGAACCTAGGTCTCCTCAGACGTCATTCAACATGTTCACCACTAACATATACTCCTTTACTATAGTCTTTTCAGTTATTAATTATTCAAATCTTTCCAGTTATTAATATATCCACAATTTTCTCCTATTTTTTTAAAAAAATATAACTGTACACAGCAAAATGTTCATGGGCACATCTTGATGTAGCTAGGGTTGAACACTACATTAATCAAAGATTACTGCATTAATCAAAATGCTTGGGTCACACAACACTTTAAACCATAAACTAAGCATAGTAATAAACATTATTAAACCATGAAGTAGCCAATCATATTTTATCCTAGAATATTGTGCAAAGTCACCCTGCATATCTTTAATTACAAACTATGCTTCAGAAAATGTATGAGTTACAAAACTGGGAAACAGTATAAATTGATCCTATATGTTTATTTAAACCAGGACTTTTGATATTTGAATCTGATATTGAATTCTCCAATTTTTCTTGGTATAAGCATGTTTTTAATAAGCATAGGATATATACTATATTGTATTAGATTATATTACTTTATCCCAATACCATCTCTTTGGTAACTAGCAATGCTTCCCAACTATATGCAAGAAACTATGTAAAATTGTCATCATTCAACATACTACTTATTGCTGTACTGGGGAGGCCTTCATGTATAATTGATTTTGTTTAACAATTGAATTCAGAATGATTCTTAACTGATTACATGAGTAATACAGGGGATCAGTGCTGTATAACTGGTCAGTATAACTGACCATTTCAGTTATACTACATGAGATTTTATTCCTTTAAGAAACTCTTTGCTTTTCAAAAAAAGCAATACATATCCTGAATCAGGACAAGCTCAATCTTCCTTGGTATCCATCATGAATCCAACAGCAGTGATGAGAAATTGCTGTTGTATCCAGATTTCTGATGTAGGAAAAAGACATGGAAATGTATCATATACATCAGAAACTCTAGAAAAGAAGTGCAACAAGGTACCATTGTTGCATTCCATTTTCTACATGGATGCTGTAAATATCAATAATCTATAAATTAATGGATAATTAAAAAATTAATAATAAAAATAATAATAATTTAAAAAAAATCAAAAAATAAGGAAGTGTAATACTCATTGGTTCAAGAAAAGAACATTCTGGATAACTCACGAACCTTCTGTTCCCCTTTAAATTGTGCTGTTCAGTAGTTCAGTAGTTTCCAGAAAAAAAATCCTTGAAACTGGATTTTGGAATACCATGCTTCAGATTACTTTCAGTTCAGGGGATTTACATTTAGAAACTAGTAATTGCCTCTGGAACAGCATAGTCCAGAGGAGCTTCAGTACAGCCTAAATGGTAGAACAGAACACTCCTGAACTATTTTGTATATCTTCCCACTCAAAAAACAAAGACTATATTGTATAAATATGAAATATTTAGGTAATTTGTAAAAACTCTCTAGCAGATCTTCAGTCTCTATCATTTGCATACTTCTCTATCCTTATCACAATATTAAACTAGTGCTACATAACTATTTCTGTTCTTGCTGGGACTTTCTTTCCTCAGCCCTCCAAGTTCTAATGCTCTCCAATTACAACTGCAGAGTTGTTTTATCTCATAAACATCAATATAATGCATGCTTTCTGTTTATAGCAGAGAGTTTTATTGTATACGTTAAGCCATCTACAAAAACGACTATTTTAGATTTCTTAGCAGATAATCTGTATTTTGAATAACCCTTCCATTATCCTTTTGGAAGGATATTCAGTTTCCCTCCCATGCCCATAAATTTACTCACTAGGGATCATTGGTAAATCGAGGAAGTCGTGGCTGAGGGAAACCATAAAGATGACAGTAGAGTACATCAAAGCAGTAGCAGCACATCTCCGCTGTCACGACTAGATTTTTGGTGCTGTTGGCAGTTCCATTAGGCCGGGCAAGTGGGCTCAATGCTCCTGAAGTGGAATTCATTCGAGTAATTGGAGAATTTCCAGGGCATAAAGTCAAATCTGATACATTCTCCCTTCCACTGCCCCCATCTGCATGCTGGTGGTTCTGAAGAGGACCTGAACTAGAGACTGGCACAGTTGTGGCTTGATTCCCGTGACTATGTGTTCCACTTCCAGACAATTTGGGTTTCTTTACCCCACAACAGCCTGCTGCCAACTTGGGCTCAAGTGGAGGAACACAGCGTCTTTTTCCCATCCTGATTCAGCACCTACTGTCTGAAGCACTGTAGAACCCTGATAAAACACACAATATGCAACATATGTCATTTCATTAATGAAAAAAATATACAAGAAAGTACTTTTTCCAGTAATAAAACAGCGTAGTTCATATTATAACATACATATTATACAAGAAAACTGGCATATGACATAGCCAAAAGTTAAACAGAAACAAACTGAAATTACATTATATCAAAAGTTAATTTAAAAATGTATCAGCAATTCAAAACTAATCAGAAAACACTGAACTACCAACTTATGTAGTCCTCAAATTATGACAGCAATTGGGGCCAGGATTGCTGTCACTAAGTAATGTCATCATAAAGTGTGATGTCACATGAACACATCACGTAGCAAAGGCAATCTTAGTTACCACTGTAAACCCGAGATATGCTAGTTGGTAAGTGGAAAGAGTTCTAGGGAAGGTGTATGGGAGTGACACAGGAGAGGGGTGTTGCAGGAGTACAGCAAGCAAGAGAAGGCCTGGGAAGGCCAATGCAAGCTGTGCAAGTTACAGGAGGTAGGAGAGGAGCTTTCAAGTGTGAAGCTTCAACTAATATCTTGTCTGGAGTGCAAAACTGTTGTTTTGGATAGTTTGGCTACTTGAGTGTTTTGAAGTATTCCAAGCTGAAACCAGAATGAGTTTCAAACCAGAATGTTTGAAACTGCATGTTTCATACTTGAAATGGGACATATTGTGAAATTTGAACTTGAAAAATTTTAAAATGTGCAGATCTCTACTTTCTACTTTTGGAAATAATAGCCAGAGAAACCCAAGAATAATATTTCTTCTTGGTTAGGCTTCTGTTCCTATTAAAAAAATATTCTGGATCAAGACGGATGGTTATCCGGATCTGCTATTTATTAAGACAAAGACAATTTTTCCTTCCTTGCAGCTACCCTGCATGGTCTGCTAGAAACAAAATGGCTGTATCTTGTTATCTTTATATCTAGTGAGTGCATCCATACTTGGAAGTGTTATTTCCTCAGTTATAATTGGGCAATTTGTGCAATGTGGTATAAGCGATCCCTAATGACTTTGATCAAGAAATCCCAAATGATAACATAGATACTTCAATCTCTGGTAGAAGAGCTGTTTTTGCAGCATAACTACCTTTATTTCAAATTATAAGGTGAGCAGAAAAACAGTCTTAGCTGTAGGCTTCAAACTTTTATTGAACAAGACTGAAACAAATTGTACACCCAAAGTGTGATAAGGATATGCAAAGTTTGTAAAAATATTAAAAAATGTTAAATTACACATTTTTCCACTGGCAGCTAAATTAATATGCTGAGTAAAACTTCAGCATGCAATAAATTTATAAATATATGTTTATACTAAATTGATATTGCTTACAACTATGTGAAGGAACTGTATACTAATACTATGTGCAAAAACTCTTGAAATGTGTATACACAATGCAGATATTTAACACAATACTTCATGTTAAATATTTGTAAATATCAGTCTTCAAAAAATTAAGAATTAAATACCTATTCAGTTCCTTTTGAGAGAGAAAGAAAATAAGAGGGAAAAGTTACACAGCTAGAAGATGACCTTCCCACTTTGCTGGAGTGTGGAACAGCAACAGCTGTCACAACTGTTAGCATCACCATATACAAGCTGTTTGTTTCTTTATACTAACAAGCTTTTGTATATTAGGCTTCAGATAAATGCTTACTGAAAGCAGAAACCTTGTACTGCCAAGGGGGAAGTGGACAGGTGGAAGGGGAAGCTATTTTATTTCTGGAATGAATTTCCTTTTCTCACGGCCCATTCCTGTTTCCAAATCTGAAAAGAAAGAAATAAAACCCATAAATTTTTAGATGTAGTTGAACACCATTAGACTGTTAAACTGTCAACAGACCTGCAAAAGTGACTAAAAATACATTGTAAAATATTTCCTATTTGAGGGGAAAACTTTTTTCCTTGTCTCGCCTGTCTCCATTCATCTTTCTTATATTCACTCTTGAAATCTTTATTTAAATACATTTTATATTACAAATAAAATGTATACACGCACCCACACCCCATACATGTATTCTTTTAAAGTAACTATCTCAGTGTCTGGAACCAATTTTCTTTAATATATAGCATATATGGTGGGCACTGTAGAAAAAATGGGAAAAGTAAAGTAGAAGAATACAAATTATTAGAAATATCCAAGAACAAGGAGGGACAAGGACTTGAACTTATCACTAAAATATGTAACACTGGTGGAATAAAAAGATTAGCATTTGCAAAAGAAAGTGATCTGGAATAACGAAAACCACTATTAGAGCAATGTCTACAGAGGAAATCAAGAGTTTTCAGAAAATCCTCAGCATATTTCTTGCAACATTCAAATTCTGAATTTTACTTCTCATTAAAGCACAATTATATGCATACTTAAGTTTCCCTTGACTCCTCACACCAAGTAAAAAAAAAAAAAAGGTAGAATATTGTAAATGAGTTTAGCTGACTGTAGCTGCAATTCTAAGAACATACTAGGGAACAACTGTACTGACGTGGGGCATGTTCCTGTATAGAGGCACTACTGCACATACGGTACAGTACAGAGCAAGGAACAACCTGCATTATTTTAGCAAATGCAAAACAAAAATCTAACTTGGATTCTCTTCATTCATACGATTTCCCAACACCATGCTGTATAACATGACAGGAAAGCAGCAAGGAAAAGGAAGCTTGCCAAAGTCACCCAGGGAGCTCGATCCGCTCCAACCGGGGCGTTTTGATCCTTAATGGGGCTACCGCCTGCTAGCTAAGAACCTGGCAATCAAATAGGTTCAAGACCCCCGGACCCTAAGGGAAGCAGCAGAGCAGAACAAACGTGAAAGGACCAGCTGGCCTGGCAGGAAAGGGAGGCAGAAAGGAAAAGCTGCTTCCAAGATCGCCGACAGGCAAGGAGACAGGACGGCGCGCTTCACCTGAAGGTCTGAAGCTTCGCCTGCGGGATCAGAGGCGAGGCAAGCGGTCTGCGGTGAGATCTGAGGAGAGCCGAAAGGCTGGCTATACTCTGCCTGCCTCCCCGCTTCCCTTCCCTTCCCCTCCCCTCCCCCAGGGACGGGGCTGACCAAAAAAAAAAGAGCCCGACGCGGCGCACCTTTTCTTTCCTTGACGCGAAGACGGTTCCCTACTCCAGTTACTTTTCAACCTAACCACCGCCGTCGCCACCACCACCGCCGCCGCCACCGCCGCTCCTCCTGCTCTTGCCTCCCCGCCGCCGCCGCCGCCGCCGCCACCTCTACTACCCCGCGCTTCATGGAGCCATGGGCCAGGGCGGGCGAGAGCTGGAGAAGTGGACCCAGCGGGGCAGGGGAAGGGAGGACAAGACAGGCCGTGGGAAAGAACCGCACAGCGGAACCGGACGAAGAAGCGCGGAGTGGCCGCCGGCTAAACAGAGCTGAAGCAAGGCAGGAGAGCCCCAGGTCCTCCACCTTCCCGGCGGCCCCTTCTTTGAGTGTGAGGTAATGGGAGAGGAATGTGCACACCGACCTCCCATCGGCCCCATGAAAACCATAGACAGAGCGAGGACAGTTTCTCCAAAAAGAACCATAGATGACAGGAACTTCCACCGGCCGTTAAAAAGGTCACGTGAGGAGCCCTGGCGACTATAGAGAACGAAGGGAAATGGGAGAGGCCCGTCCTTTTAACGGATAACGAGAGTTGATTGCGTATGTTCGGCTTTTTCTTTGGAATTTCCTCAAAAGCCTGTTTTGTCGGTCCACCGGTTAAGAGCTGGCAGCCTCAGGATGATCAGGACAAGTTTGCTACGTCTTTAACAACAGCATGTAGGCGAAGAAAACAGGTCGTGAAAACTACTTCGGGATAACCGTTCAATGTTTAGAAGCCCTGGCCTCTTTTGCGCTCGTCTAGCTAACGATGGGGATTTTTTTTTTTTTTTAATTCTAGTATGGCAATTCAAAAACGCTCTGTTCTATCGATCAAAGGTTTTTTTCCCCCTTTTTAAAATTCTATCACACAAACTAGAAATGCATTACTTTTCAGCCCAAAGTCTCACCACTTCAAGTGCACTCTTTAAAAAAAAAAAGGAAACCAAACTACCGATTTAGAAGCTCCGGCTAGGCTATATGTCTTTCTTTGCATATAGCCAATTTTTCATGGGAATGAAGATTGACTGCGGTTAATAGCATTATGCACACCTCAGTGGGATTTTTTTTCCCAATCGTGCAGCAATATGCCTTTTAGACTTCTTCTGAAATTTTACAACATATACATTGCAGGTAATGTATAGCTACAGTTTACCTGATTGTAGAAAGTAAGGTGAACCAAATGGAAGAGAACTTTCTTGTAGCTTTGAAATACCTCGCTTTCCACAAAGCTAATCTCAGCTTCTTGTTGGCAATATTTCAAAACAGAGATCAGCCAATAAACTATAAGATTTACATAATGCTGCATCTAAGTGCATATATTATTATTAATGTCATGCATTTGTGTACATGAAACTCTTCTATTTAAGACTTGTTCTGACTTTTTGTGATCTGATGAATATTGTTTTGCATGGACTTGTGTGTACTTACAAAAAAAGTGGTTAAATAATGTCACCAATCACCCAAGCATGAGCTTGTGCTTGGGTGATTGGTGACATGATTTAACCACTTTTTCTTCCTGTCAACTTCTGTTTCAATTGTCTTCAATTTTTCTGAAACTTATTGCATTTGTTAACCAGCACAAGAGAATTAGAATTCAAATATCTAATCAATTATCAACATAATTGATAATACCAGAATAATTAGGAAAGGTATATACAAACAAATAATTTTGATTAAAAGATAAAATACTAAGGGTGTGTTCAGGCTACACATACTGAACCAAGGAGAAAAATTAAAATTTAGAGTCTAGTTAATATAAGCTTTAAAATAGCAATATAAAACAAATACGTATACATTTCAATTTTTCTGAAAACCAGGTTCTTTTCCAATAACATTTATTTCTGCATCATCTCTGCAGAATAATTAAGTTTTAACTTCATTATTCTTCTAGTTAGCAGTCTGATTTTATTTCAGTATTATTTGTTCTGTGATCTCATTAATTTTCTCTAGCGTTACAGTTGAAAGACATCAATTTTTCTTGATTCAGATTTTCAAATAGTCCAATTTTCACAGACATATACAATTGGAAAAAACATTTCTAGGACAGCATATCTTGGTTAGCATGCCTGCGCTTTAAATTTTAAAATCAAAATTTAAAGATTCAAGATAAATTTGATAACATAAGACTAAGTAAGTGTCTTTTTTTGCAGATAATTAAATCAGCTATTTTCAGGAAGATGCTGACAATACTACATATTTTTACTGAGATGTACATTCAGCTGAACTCATAGAAACTTCCTTTAGTAAGTATGCTTAAAGCTGCAGATTTAAATGACAAATGTAATTGTACTAGCAGATTGAATTGTAGAGCAGGCAAAATCTACTGCAGATGTTTGTGACACAGCATTTTAAGGAGTTTTCATAATTTGCATTGCTAGGACCACCTAAAATGATAAAGCTTGATTACTGTAGGTAAGGGTCACAATTCCTATATCCAGTACTCCTATTTGAGAAAATGACACAAAGCTGGAGGCTTTGAGTGAAACCACAACATACCAGAACACAAGATAAAATTAGGTATCCTGATTCAAAAAGCAATTTTGGGAAACAGAGTAAAGCATTCATAGGCTGCAAAAAGCCATCATATATTGTTTTTCATGCATTTTATACCTCCTATGTATTTCTGTAGAAGACAGCTTGCAACTCTGCTCCTGGGAGTATGGATTTTGGGACAAACTGAGGTTTCTGGGGACAATCCACAGGTCAGTCAGTCAGTCAGTCATCTCCCTTCCTCTTTCATGTAAATTGCTCCTTTAGGGACTGCTTTCTGTCTCAGCAGCATTTCATCCTCCTTTGCAGCCTGTCTACCTGACTAAACATATGACAATGGGAAGGAAATAAATTCATTTCCTTTCAATATGCACAGAGTCTAGTAGGCTTCTCCCCAAATAATTTGCTGTATCCTTAATCTTGGCCCTAAAGCTCAAGGCTGGAATGTGGCTAAACCTGCAAGTTGACCTGCAGGATTAAAGCTTGTAGTGGACCTGATACCCCCCCTCACCCCAAAAAAAAGAAAAAGAAAAAAAGGGAATACTGGCCAGGAGAAGGAGAGCTGGGCACCTAATTTAGGTTAGATTGGGAAATGTTCCAGCAGGTTCATCTACAGGCCTGACTAGTGGGCAGAATCTGTTGTCTCAGTGGGGTTTCAAAGCTCCCCTTCCATTTTTGAAATGGGCATATATTATCTACCACCTAGAAGGTCGGGACAGCATGGCTAAAAGTTGTTTTTTTCATGAATGGCATAGAAATCCTTCCTTTTCCCCCCAGCAGAATTGAATCATCTGCAACTGGCTTGCCCTTTGGCAAGAGTAGTGCAATTTTACAAGAAGGGGATATGTCTGTGCATTAGGCTTGCGCTCAGGCCCAAAACTCTACAAAAAGTTGATCTTGCTCTGGGATAAAATTCTCATAGATGCTTCTGTTGGCAAGTCCTTCCAAACTGTGACTTCACCTCAGATTTGCTAATGGTACCTGTGGGGATGATGAGTACCATTGTATTATGTTAGAAAAATAGAGCAAAGAATTCCCAGATTGACTGCTAGTGAATACATGGCTATGTCTTTTCTGTTTTCTTGATATCAGTATGGGTGTGATTTGCGATTGTGATCATCCCAGTACTTATTAGATCTGATCCTCTTTAATAATACAATTATTACTATTTTTATTAGATTTATAAGGCTATCCAAATACAAAGGACTATAAGTTACTAACAACACAGTCCCTTACATCTTTTTTAGAAATAAACCAGTTGAATTCATTGAGTCACTTGTGAGCAAATATAGAACAAGCCTTAAAAAGTCTGATTTTATGTATAAAATTCTACTGAATCTTATAGAATATTGCTTCTAAGTACATAGAATTGCACTGTCACATAGAAAAAAATTATTCTGAACCCAGTGGTATTTGTTTGCAGACCAGAATCTTAGTACCTTTGCAGAATTATTTGAATTTAAGTAATTTTTGATATTATTATTAGAATTAGGGAGTTATGGGAACACAAAATTCTTAGTTTTCCCTTTTTCTTTTACATAAAAATTGTGAAATCAAATGTAATTTTTGATTTCATATAAAAAAGATGTCAAGGAACCCTTGATGCTGCCCTAGAATATAAGAATTCTTGAGCTGTAGAGATAGGCAGCATGCTATAGAATCCATCAGGTTTATTGTATGTTGAGCTGAGAGCATATAAAAAGGGTATTTATTGCTGTTCATTGTTAATTGAGGAAGCTTGTACATTAGAGGAAATCCTCAGTTTAAGGTTCTTGTTTTATAATTGTCCTTTTAGAGCTAATGGGTTGATCTGAAAATGTGGCTTCAGGATTTTATTATATGTTTGCATGGTCTTTTCTACATTAATTCAAATAGCCTGTATTTTAAAATAGCTCTTTAAATATTTGCACAGAAATAAATGCATACATAAGCTGTACCTCAACTTTTAACTGTCACAACTGCTACACAAACTCTCACACAAGTACAAGCAAAAAGCCTTATACCAGAGCAGTCTGTTACAAAGAAAATACCCATCTTGTGCAAAAGAGTGGTACTTAAACTTTACACATGCAGGCCGGAAATAAGAGGCGCAAGAATTTGAACTTTTATCCCATTAGAGTTCGCATTTGTTATAGAGAAGTCATTGCAATTTTTGTGGCATGGCATCTTTGTTAATTTTGCTACAATAAATCTACCACATACTTGGGGTCCTTGTAAATCTATTCTTTAAGTTGCTTTCCTAGCTGAACTGGCAATAGTGCAATTGTTTTGTAAGTAGAACACTAGAATTGTGTAACAGAATAATGTAGCACTTAAATTGTTCCATTTCAAAAGTCTTTGTTGGCTTTTTAGTGTTGGATCTGCAACAGTAAAATGAGGGCAGGCATATTATTGGTAATAGGGAGTCATATTTAATATTAACATTTAACATATTGAACAACAGCATGTTCCATAGCAGATAGGGTTGTCTTAGAGAATTTTCTGTTTTATGAGCTTTATAGAGGGGGAAGGTTTTAAATGTCAAAGTGCAACAAAATTTTTATGATAGGAATCTACAGAGTGCTGTCAATGTTTGGACCTAAAATTGCAGAAGTTTCCAGAGCCATAAAGATATTGTGGCATCACTGATCTGTGGGACTTGCTAATCTTTTCAATAGAAGTTGACATGGTTTTATTATCCAAATAAACATTTTTCATATGTCCATTTTGATATTACTTTTCTTGCCTGGTATTCAGTGTTATTGATAAATAAATTGCTTAACGCATTGTAAGCCGCCCTGAGTCCCTGGAGAAGGGCAGCATATAAATCAAATTAAAAAAAAAAAAATAGAAATAGTAAGAGTTGTGTGTGCTTGGGGGCTTTGTGGATTGGTCTCTCTTCCCAACTACTAAAAATTGGAGCAACCTGAAGCTTAAGAAGAATTAAAAGTGAAATACAGATGTAGAGAATGATAATCTTGGATTACCTGCATGAGACTGGATCATGAGCATAATGGGAAACTCTGATAAAACTACACATACATATTAATATGAGCTGTTTAATAGTGGCATAATCTTCTTATTCTGTGAAGTCCTAAATGAAATCAATAGGAGCAGAATTTCACCAATTACCGTTTGGATTCTTATTCTTTCTGTCAAAATGACAAATTTATACAGTCTGGATGTTTTTGTTTATCTTACTTTAGCATAATAACTATAAGATTGGATTAAAAGAACAATTGGCTTCTAAAAATCATCAAATTACCTGTAATCGTGATGGATTAAGAGTATTATCACTGTCTTAACACTTTGGAAGGGAAATATATATTTTAATACAGACTCTTCTCTTTGCCATTTCCATTTTTCCACACAGTTATAACCATTATTCTTATACAAAATCCTCCAAATCCTTTATTTACGTTTTCAGATGTTATATAGCACAATTTTATGCAATATAATGAACAGCATCACACCAGCTACAGAAAGAACTGTGCTGTAGTTGAAAACAATATCCTGGAGCACCAACATGGGCACAGCACAAAATTCACAACACTACAAATAACTTTGAAATGTATTTTAAAAATAGACAGCTAGAGACTGCAGAACCACTTATGATTCTAAACATAGCAGAATTGCCAGTGCAAGGACACTGGTTTATGAAGGCTGCTTCAGCCACTGCAAGTTCATAAGGAGCCTGAATGGGCAGGGCTTAGTGGAAGTAGTGTCATCTCCCCAACTTTTTCCAATTTATGACAGTTTGCTTCAAGACAGATGGCTCTTGAGGTCTGTTGCAGGAATCCATTGTACAAATCAGTGAAGTAATGTCTAAAACTGTAAGATGAAAGGAAGGGGACTATCACACCTGCGTCAATGGTTCCAATTAGTAGGCACTGGGACATATCAAGAGAGCTAAACAAAATGAGACTGAAGAGTTTAAACAGGGATGAGCCTGAGAAAAATCTTTGTTCCATTGACAGATTATTAATAGTCTCTTAAGGTCACTGGGTTCCATGTTTTAATTCATCATCTTTTTTTACTTAAATGTTGCTTCTTACAAGAAACCTCCAATAAAAGAACCTTAACACTGTTCTGTACATGTTGTTTTCAGTCCTTTTAGTTTTGTTTCTAAACTTTTTCTTTTCTCTTCAATTTGGATACCTTCTTGACAGTTCCATTTTTGTTAAGGAGCTTCAGAACACGCTCTTTGTGATCCAAGACCTTCAGCATGGATTCTCGAGCCTCATTTATTTGATCCATTACAAGTTTACATCTCTGCATATTTCCCTGAAATATAACAAATATAACACATTGAATTTAAAATGTTAATACTTCAAAGTACTGCATTTTATCTTTAATCATCTTGAAACACCAAAAAGTACCGAAAATGAAGAACTGAAGTATTATTATAGCATATGAGAAGGAACATTGTTCTCATGTAACACGCCTCCCCAGTTCTTGCTGACAGTTTTCTAATACAACTGGTTCCTATAGAAAATATGAAAATTATTGCACACAGCAAAATTATAAATGATAACAAGGTAAATAATGACAGGTATTGTATAGGAAGCCACATGCCAACACCATAATTCTGTCCCCCAACCCCACATCCCCTTCCCCACTCTGCTTTTCACTAAAATGAAGTTTCAGATGTATTTATGCAGAGCCTAGGGAACTTCAGTTGAAAAAGATTCCCTTTCTTATTTTATAGTGTAGGTGAAAGATTCAACTGTGTTTAACAAGAAATGGACACCAGAAAGGGGAAAGGGTGGCCTGAATGTAAATGTATAGCACAAAAGCTCTGTAATAGTTTAGCATGCACGAATATATGGACTGTATTATGTAATGCCATGCTTTGAATGTCTGATAAAAGAAATAATTTAGAATGGGTTGATAACAGGTTCTAATATCAGGGCCTAAAAAACAAACTTAATAATATCAAATTATTTCTTTATGATAACATTTGGTTGAGTACATGCAGCTTTATTTTTCAGATATTAAATATCTATTTATCCAAAAGATGTTCAGTTTTGATTTACAGTCCAGGAAAATATAAATTAAATCAGTTTGCTAAGAAAAAAAGGAACCAAATGATATGTAAATCTTCAATTTACATATTGTATTGATTACCTTTAACAGAAACAATTGTTTCGTCAAAAAAAAAAAAAATCAAGGCTTTATTCTGCAGCTACAGCTGAGCCCAAAGAAAATTAGCAAAATAAATACAACTCACCTGTATCAATTCATTTATTTGATGCAAATCATCATCAGTTGCTGCCTTTTTCTTGGGGATTATGCCTTCTTGTAAGGAGGTGAGTCGTTCATACACATCATGTTCCAGATTAGTCTACAAAATATTAAAATTTGATAACATCAAACCTTCACAACAGAGTACAAAATTAGAAATTCCAATTCAGTGTTTATCTGATTTCAACAGATTCAGTATAATTTCATTGCTTGCAGAACAGCAGCAAAGTCTTGATATTGATAATGACATCAATATGTTTCAAAGAAGGAGGAACACCCTAATTCACTAAATGGAAAAACATGAATTCTAACTGCCTACAGTGTAGAAACACTATACCACTCTTCCATAGAGACCCAAGCCTTCTCCATTGCTTTTAGTTCTTAATTCTCATATAACTACCACTTAGTATGTAGATTAAAATCTTGATTCATTTAAAAAAACAACTATGCCTATGTATAACAATCATATCTTGGTTTTCCTTTCTACACTTCTGAAATATAAAGACTTCTTTAAACCAGTGCACCAGAGGTAAGTTTTAAGCATTTGAACAAAATGTATCAGTATTTATGCCCGACTCAAAACCTCCCTTACTAAAGTTTTATGTTTATGTGATACAAATTTACCTGCCTCATTTTTGAAGAAACAGTCGTGGCAATTTGTGATAGTTTCTATATGTAACTTTTCAAATGACTTACTAAGCTCTGGAATTATTTTATACAGAATCAATATGATTTTCCCACTTACCAGCTGTAATAACTGTGCTGCACAGAGATGGACTTTCCATCCCTGTGCACGGCAAGATACACCTTTCTGATTAGCTATCTCTTGTAGCATAGCTTTCTTCTCTTCTAGAAGGAATGAGAGATGAGAAGGAAGCAAATAACCATGCAAAAAAGAAAGTAGATTTTTATTTTTACAGAATAAAAAGAGACACACATTGTTTAGTAGAAGTATGTATAATTTATACATTGATTATATAATGGTCAACTTCAGTTATTGGAATGGAACAGTCTTAAAAATCAAATTCTGATTTCAGTATGTGAAGATGTTTTAAACAAAAGCAAAACCTCTATTCAGATGAAATGAGTGGGAGAGTTATTTCAATCTAGGTGGTAATGTTGATTTCTGAGGATAAAGAATGGTAAGAAAGGTATTGGATATGGAGCTGAAAGATGAATAAAAAAAGAAAAAATAAAGAGCAAGATGGTCACGTTGGACAGAACATAACACTGGCTTATGGCAGTGGGCAAGGTTGGCAGAATCATGTGGCACTTAGAATAACTATTGTTACTTTCAATATACACTAATTGGCATACATTAAAATGAAATTTCGTTGCATACAGCTCTCAAAGGGTCAGCACTTCCAATTTACACTGGGAGATCATGTACATTGGGAGGAGTATCTGGAGATGTGAAATGTGGGCTTCTTCATTCAGAGCCACTGTGGCTGGAGTTGCTGTGAATATTGCTGTTTGGTGATCAATAAATAACTGGATGCCTAGATAGACTGCAATTAAAATTCTGCTATTCAGAGTATTAAGTAAGACCCAAAAAGGAGTGGGAAAAAATTGGTTACAACAAATTAGGAGAGAGAGCACTATCACAGAACAGTAACAGCTAAAGAAAGGAAGACATGTAGCAACTGACAGAGGTAGTGGACTGAATTAGATGAAAGACAGAGAATAATTAAGATGATTAGGCTGGAGAAGTGAGTTACATTGTGAGTAGAGCATGAGATAAATTCTCTCACTCCCCCAAGGAAAAAGGATAGCAACAGAACTCTGAAACGCTTTGTCTGGGTGAGAGCAAGAGAAATGGGAGATGAGACAAGGCAAAGACTAGTATAAAGCAAGTGGTAGATCTATGAGTGGGTTAATGGAAGGTAGTAGGTTTGGTGTGGGTGGGTGGTTGTGTATCCATCCTTGTTTTATGTGGCCTCTTAGCAGATTCCCTTTCTCCAGGGTTGATTCCCGTTAGTGGTGATTGGGGAGAAGAGGTCCCTCCTTTGGCCCCTACTATGTAGGGTGCTACAGGGATTGGTGCCGTCTTATTCAACAGCAGACTGCTGGGTGAGCTTATCTGTCACCAAGGGGTGAAATATCAGAATACTGAAAATATCTCTACCCCTGGCGAATTAAGCAATGCTATGGGTGTCATCCTGGTGCCTGGAGATTGTAAAGGTCTGGATAGGGATCAGCAGGCTTCAACTGAAACCTGCCAAGAATGAGTGGCTTTGAGTTTTAGGGCCTTCTACTTACAGGACTATGCCATCTTTGGTGGTGGATTGGGTTACACTGCCCCAAACAGACTATGTGCGCAATTTGGGGATCTTCCTAGACCCACAACTCCTACTTGATGAGTAGATGGCAATCGTGATTAGGAAGTTGTCTGCACAACCTGTCTTCTGTACCAATTAATGCCAGCCCTAGATTGTGAGGCCCCACTCATGCCCTGCTTACTTCCTGGTTGGACTACTGTAATGGGCTCCAACTGTGGCTACCCTTGAAGAGTATCTGGAAAATTCAGCTGTGGAAAATGCAATGGCGTGAGCAGTTACATGTGTTTCTGGCCGAACACGTTACACTCCTGCTTTGCAAGCTGTGTTGATTACCAGTTTGCTTCCAGGACTAATTCAAGTGCTGGTATTGACTTTTAAAGCCCTACATGGCATGGACTGGGTCATTTTAGGGACCACCTCTCCCAAATTTCATCTGCTCATCCCACTAGCTCAAACAGAGCATGTTTGGGTTTCGTCATCTAGAGAACTGCATTTGGCTGGCCTCAGGCAGTGGGTCTTTTCTGCTATGGCGCCCGTGTTGGGGAATACTTCCCCCCCCCCAAGGTAAGACTGGCTCCATCACTTTTGAAGATCCCTTAGGACTTCATGATGCCGGTAGGCCTGGGGACACCAGGAGACTGGTGAAGTAGTGTGGTGGCTCCATTATTATTAACAGGCTCTGTTACTTCTTATTTTTAGCTTTATTTTTATAGTTAATGCTTTTTAATAATAATAATAAGTTTTAAATATTGTTTTGTCTTTGTTGTATGCCATCCAGAATCATATATTTTGTGAGATGGATGCCTATGTAAATTGGACAATTTTACTGAAGGTACTGAGTGATGTTGATGCCAAAATATGCCTACTGGGATCTCTGGTACCATATCAGCCTCAGGGCAGAGTAGCACTTTTTCATTTGGAGCCGTGATAGTTACTAGAAATTCTGTTTTACAGATGGCTGTATGGTTGAGCCAGCAGGACCAGGTAGAAATGTTGTTTTTATATTGTCCTGCACATGGTCATTCCCTCTGAGCCACTTGAATCAATATGTGGTTGATGGTTTCTACTCCTAGGATGATGATGATGGACAATTTCTATCTGCTGTCCCTAGAGATAGAATTGGAGGTTACTCAATATTACTACAGGCCTACACAATATCGTGCTGCATGAAGCCTGCTAAACACCCGTTGACTCACTGGCATTTTTTTTTTTAAAAAAAAAAGGTCAATAAATTTGCATCTTTACTGCTCCTAAAGGCAGCTGTTAAGCATCTCCAATGCCTCCAGCTCCAGTGCTGCCACCTTTCTGTTAGTTGGGAAACATCTGATCAGTGCACTGGGTATTTTTAATGTATCAGTATGATCCTTTCCCTTCTACAAATCATGCATGCCTGCCCAAGAAGGCGGATATCATTTGTTATATCTACTTAATATTTCACAGTAGAGATACAGGATCTGTTCATATGTTCTGATCAAATTGAAAACATGAGAAATTCCCAACAATCTGGAGAGCAATTCTGTTGGGAGACCTATCAATCTCTGGAATATAGAGATGATTAGAGTTTTTGATAGACAATAGTCACTTGTGCCCTCATTATTTCCAGATTGCATTTCTTTAATTTTTGTTATGCATGGGCTTGCTAGAAACTTTGGCTGGTACAAATTCAACCTTGTAACAACCTATAAAATGCCATGGTTTGGCACCCGGGTATTTGTGAAGTTACTTGTCGCATGTAGAATTTGCTGGGGCACAAAAAAAGAGCAAGATTATTGGAAATTACTGTACCTAATAGCAACTGGAAAAATGATGTAGATTACCTTATATATACAGTTGAAATGTTACATACTTTTAAATAGGATTTTGCATGCATTGTTGGTGGCTAATACATCATTTCAATACACCTATACAAAATGTGTAGTGGAAGGCATACCTTTTACTCTGACATCACTGTATCGCTGGAAATGATGATAGGCTGCTTTCCATGGATTGCGATAGTGACGAAGCAGAGTTATGGGTGGTCTTGGACGTACAGGCACATACCTCACTCCTTCTTCATCTAAGAAAATTTTAAGAATAACTATTTAGGCTTCACTGAGAAGTTTGTATTATGAACTACAAAAAATGAATGTAATCCTATGAGTGACTTTTAAAGCAGAGGTCAGTTCTGCTTTATTTAATGCTAGTTCCAGCATTAATCTGGGAAAAATATTTAAATTGTAATGTTTTTTGGAAATAAACAAGTTCTTCCTTTTCCCCTTCTCCTGAAATGTGATATTTGGGTGGCTGAATAGATATGGTTTTGAGAGATGACTAACTAGAAAATAAAAGTTTTGTTTCTGAATTCAAATAATCACCTATATATTCTTTTGGAGGTGATTTGCGCTTTTCTGCCTTTATCAGCAAGCTTTTGGTAGTGGATTTCTCATCATCCGTGCTATTGGTCTCCATCATATCCCCTTCCTCTGTAGAGATGATGTGTTGCTGCTTACGTGGTTTTTTCCTTGGGGAAGCACCTGGCGGCAAGTCACTTTGGGGCACTGTAAGATTGTTGGCCAGCAGTGTAACAGATGAAGATACACTATTTGTGCTCAGTGGAGGGACTGCTGGAAAGGAAAAGAGAAACATGCTTAAGACATTTCAGAGTTAGGGTTTAGGAAATACTCCAGATTTTCTGGCTTTTTCTTCCAGAAAATGCAGTGTGCTGCATCACTTGTTCTATTTGTGACAAGCATTTATATGACACAGTCACTTTAGAATATTCTGCAAAATTATTCTCCAAAATGTTTTAAAGGACTCGCAATAGTCTGTCTCCCTATTGGGGATTCTTTTCAATAGTTCGGCCTTGTACTAAGAAACCAAACAATTAGCCTTTTTGATTACATTTGAGAATCATACAATAACTATGAAAATTTCAAGCCTCATAAATATAATAAAATATTGATAATATTGTCAAATATGTCAAATATTGTCAAATGATAATATTGATTGATAATATTTGACATAAAGTTGGGGTAACTTAAGGCAAAATTCTTTTTTGTAAAAAAAAAAAACAAGCAAAAGAACCTCAGGGGCTCTACAAACTACTACTGAGGCCTCATAATGACTCAAGTTTCCCTTTTACCTTGAACACAAAACAATGATTTACTTATTTAATCAAATTTATATAGCCATCCATCTTCCTCCAAAAGGGAAATAGGGCTTAGTTGAAGCCTGTTGTTCCCCATCTATTTCTGACAACTGAAGAAGCTTCTTGGATGAGAAGTGAAATGTTTTGAAAGAAAAAACCAAGAAAGTCCAGTTGCCTTTTGGAAAAAGCACCTTTGGAACAATTTGGATCAGAGGTGTCAAACTCACGTCGTCATGGCATTGTCATGTGATATATTGCGATTTTTCCCTTCGCTCAATCGGGCATGGGTGTGGCCAGTGCATGACGCATCCGACCTGCGTGCCGCGAGTTTGACAGCCCTGATCTAGATAATCCACTTCCTCCAAAGTTCTCTGAAATTGTTGCTCAACAACCGCCTCTATCACCAAGTTCACAGTGCTAAGAGCTGGTCCACTTTTGGGAGCCAAATAGGTTCAAATGGTTTCCAGATAACCGGGCAAGATTCCACCCCAAACATCTCCTCTGGGTTTGTGACAACCCAAGTGTCCAACTGGGAATGAATCCAAACATCTTTATCTGACAGAAACTCTGCAAATTCTTCTATGCGGTACTCCTCTTATCCAAGAGGGTCTGGGTCATCTGAAGCAGGGGTAGAATAGTAGTCTGCAGCTGAAATAAGGACAGAGGTACTGGTGCTTTGCTACTTGTACCACCATGAGGTAGACTTTAATAGCAGCCCTAATCTATGTTTGGGGAGTTCACTATTATTCATGTCTCATAGTTGCACAAACATTAACAGTGTTTTTAACATACTCCAATTACAGTACCTATGTAGGAATTCCCCCCCCCCCAAGTTTTCAGTAATATGCTAATTTTTGTTTATGCAGCAATTTGTAAACTTCTTTATGAAGTCATATAGAAAATATAGAAGCAATTAAAATGGAAAGTCTTTTCACCATTATTTATTTATTTGATTGATTTATGTGCAGCCTATCTCATCTAAAGGTGACTGGTTGGCACATATTAAATCAATTTGCTTAAGTTGGCTTTCCTAAGCAATTCTAATCTCTCTTTTATAACTATTTAAACAAGTCTAAAGGTTTTCAAAGTAGACTGAAGAACCCTTTTACTGGGATGATGCAAGATTGCGAGCAGGACTAGAAGACCTCCAAGGTCACTTCCAGCCCTATGATTCTATAAATCAAACAAAACAAAACAAAACCGTACCTGAAACTGGTCGCATTATATCCAAAGGTTCCACTTCCTCTTTTATTTTTATCTCTGGTACAACAGGACCCAATACTGTAGAGAGGATACCACTTATGGTTGATGGAGGTGGAGGAACAGTTACAACTGTGGCTGAAGTAGGTGGAGGAGCTGGAAGTGTTCCTGGAATGCTTGATAGAGCAGCTGTGGGCTGCGAAGGTGGACTAGCTGCCGTGATGATTGTTGGAATGGCAGACTGTGGCTGCTGAGAAGTAGGAACTGAGACAGGAGGTTGCTCATTACTCTGTATGGATACTGCCTCCACAGACACTGTTACAGGAGTGGCCATTGACACATGAATTTCTGGCTTAGGTTTAACACTAGACAGAACACACAAATTAAAAAGTTAAGACTCTTTCTTCAAGATACTATAACAATAAAGGTACAATGGTATAGTGAGTCATATACATAAACAGAGTCATATATATCCAGAAATTAATGACCATGAACCCACTGCAAATTTTGAAGCGTTCCCCAACACAGGTTCTGTGCTTTTCTCTCATTAAGAGCCTCCTCGTTCCAGCTTCTACTTTCTGCTGAACCAGGAGCTATGAATCCAGGATGACTCCCAATCATGTTCCACCTCCATGGGGGAGTGCAACTCTGTCCAGAATAACTTTGGAGGCCATATTTCTAAATGTTTGCTGATGACCAGCAGCTTTGTTTTGGTAGGGTTTATTCCAAACCAGTTTCATCCCATCCAGATCCTCAAACAGAAGTGGGCTTCCCATAATTTAACAACCGGTTCACCTAGTGTAGAACTGAAAATGTGAGCATGCACGCTTCGCTTGTGCATGTGCCTTCCGCACTTGTGCGTGGCTTCAAACACGGCGATTTCATGCGCACAGCTTCCAGCACATCACCTGCGGTGAGTAGAGCAGGCAAGGTGCGGAAATCAGCTGGGCTGCGTGGGTAGGGCAAGCGAGCCAGAGAGTGAGATATATAGGACGAGATAGCACCGGGACAGGTGGGCAGGCCCAGCTGGTAATCAGAACTACCAGTTTGCCCGAACTGGCAGCAGCCCACCTCTGTTCTCAAACCTCCAGATACCTTTTCAAAATTTCTGGTATCATTCATGATGGCAATATATTATCAATGACTTTAATCAACATACTTGTGATACCTCACCTGAACTAATGGATGACTTCTCCCATTGATTTCATTTAAGTATTAAACAGCATGGGAAAAAGCCCTGAGGCTTTGGGATTCTCTGCTGGAGCTTCTGTGGATTTCAGCTCTCTGCATCCATGATCACCACTGAAGCAATCTACTTGTGTAGAACTATTCTAAAATACTGTTCCTAACTCCCAGCTTTTGCAGCACATACAGTAGAAAGCTGTAATTAAACATTACCTACAGGTCCAACAGGATCAAAACAGAATATATTCCCCACATCTATGTTCTGATGAAGTAATTTCATTCCCATGATGGGGCTTGGATCATTTCCTCAATAATTTCCCTAAAAAACCACGTGTGGAAACAGCATCCCAGATTACCTTCTTAAAGAGAGATGCCCTACCACTCCTTTAAAGCAGATGGGATTACCCTCTTCCTTAAAGAAGTATTAATATTATGGATTCAGCAACTCACGCCCTGCTTAGCCACTATAGGAGCTAGGATGGATATGGATTGAGCTAATTTGAGGCAGAATTCAAATTGCAGAAAACTGTATCACGTTATCTTGAACTACACAAGCTAAAGAAACTTTGCTCAGTGAACATTTATACATATGTTTGCTTAAATTACTTGTTTTAAATATTTACCATGCAATATATTTTTGTTTGCAAAGCTAAAATGGCAGGTTTTTTTGGGTGGGGGGGGGAGGAGGAGGGAATCTTACCCAGCTGGTCTTGGTGATCCACTTGCACTTCTCACAGAACTTTCCACACGAGGGCCAGCTACCTCAGTTGGTTGAGGAGGAATTAGGCTTTTCCTCACTGCCAGCCTACAAAACAACATGCCAACTACTATGAAATTTCCTTTGTTTTTAAGCACAAATATCTGTGTAAATAGTTTAGATCAACATTGTAATTAACTTTAAAATATTGTAGTAGCTCTCTAGTGACGATAAAACAAGAAATGTAACACACTATTCTGTTCTGCAAGTCTAAAGCATTCATTCAAAACTACGTTCAGAAATTTTGAAAGCTTCAACAAAAAGACTTTTTCTAATTTTGATCTTCATATGATAAAAAAACAATCAGATATACAAAATTTTGTTATTCATAGCTTCTTTTATGTTTTATTAGCAGTGTATTATCAACCATATGAAATATGGTTGATAAAATGTTACAAAATAAATTTACTTCTGATATGGTGATGAGCATATCATAAATATAAATATTTGCATAAATATTACTGCAATTGCAATTTTACTCACCCATCAGTAGTAGGTTTCTTTCGGAGAATGCTTGGACGTGGGGATGAACCCTGAGCTGATGTGCTAGAATTGGCACTCTGGCTGTGAGTTTGCACCACTGTAGTTGAAGCTGAAGCAGAGTTGAATGTATTGCTAATTGGATTGGCCATAATGGTGGCTCCATCTGCCAAGACCACTAGTGAAGGTGGTCAGAAAAATAAAAATTTAGTTGAAGTGATTATCTGGAAATTATAACTTGCTTTCCTTAAAATAACCCATGTTTGGATCACAAATATTGATATTTTTAATTTATAGGGTACTCTTTATCTATACTTTTTCAGAATTAAATCTAATGATGTTCAATATAGCATTCTCTTTCAGTAAGTCTCCAAATAACTCAGATTGTACTTAACTCTTTCCTCAGAGAAAAAGGTGATATGCATTTCTAATCTTGGAGATTAAAAGAAAGCAGAAACTTTATCCTGCTTGACGACACCAGAACATTTGCAATAAAGTTGCATGTACGAACAACAAAATAGCAGTCCAACTCTAAATAATATGTCCTAGGTTACAGTCCTTTGTATGTTTCCTTGAAAATTCCAGCATAATCAAAATAACTTCCTAAAAAGGCAGATATTCAGAATGTGTTTCCCTAATAACACATTGTCCAAATAGCAGATGGCTACTAGAAAAAATAAAATATTTAATTGGGGCCTACATTATGGTCTTTTACTACTAAATGAAGACCACCTTAAATGGTATGCTTTCAAAATTCTTTGCATACTATTAAATTTTACTGAAATTTGGTTTTATATTGTTGATGATTCTGTTTTAGATTTAATGCCTGCATCTTTTATGGATTTAAATTTTATATTACAATCTATAAAGAAAATTGTAATTATTGGAATATATCTATATTTATGTCTATATCTCTCTACATCACAAATAAATCATGATAAATAAAAACCTGATGTCTTGGTTTCAGTTTGTGGTTGCTGAGGCCCCAATGGTGCTGTTTGAAGACCTTGAGGGCCAATTGGTGTAGCTGGATGTAGCCCTTGGGTTCCAATTGGTGTAGACTGTATTCCTTGGGCACTGATGGGTGCTGGCTGTATCCCCTGTGCTCCAATTGGTGTAGACTGTATGCCCTGTATATGACGGGCGTGGGATGCATCTACTGTCATCAGCTGCATAGGATTAAGATGCACTGTCGAAGCTACTCCTACTCCAGTCTGAGCTGCTATGGCAGAATTGGGAGCCTGGGCTGAAACTGGAATGACATGCTTAATAAATCTTCTGGTTTGTGTGGGAGTAATTAAGTACAATGTTGTCAAATGCACTTCATACCTGATAATATAATTATATATCAGTAGTTTGATCGTAACAACAGTTTAAGATTTACATACATTTGATATAGCTTTAAATCCACACATAACTATACTGCTTCATATTGTTAAAGTTATAACTTGCATGAACATGATTAGTGCCACTAAACTTATTGCTTTCATATCAACTCAAGAGAACATACTCAATTCATATCTAACTCTTCACCACAGCATGTTCAGTTAGCCAAATTATTATAGTAGATGATACAGTAAGTCTAGTATAGATGAAAACAAACCATATAATTGCAAAACTCATATAATACAGTGATTGTGAATTTAAATAAGAAAGTATCCATTTCAATATCCATTGATCTTAATCTTATTGGATTATTTTAGCTTGTATTTTCCAACAATACAGTTTATACTTACAATGTAGAGAGCTTTGTTTGCATAACATAATAACACAAGCTCATTGCCAGAGTCGTTTCTTTGCAATGCATAAATCAGAACATTAATCTCTTATATGACTTTTGTAATTATTACTAAATAATTCAAGTGGCTAACCTGGACACTTAGAAAAGCACTGAAAAAGCATTTTTCATATAGATTTCAGATTTTTATGGTATTAAAAATACCATAACACTGCCATTAACACTACCTGTACTGCTTTTTTACACCTGAAGAAACTAGTTGAATAAGTTACTGGCATTTTGTTGTAAACCACCCAGAGACTTTAGATATGAGATGAGCGGCAAATAAATTCCATAAATAAATAAATAATAAATATTTAATAATCTCAAAATTTTGTTTCATTATTTTAATTAACCAAGAGATGATCAATGTGTTTTTCTACTTTTGCGTTTGGTGGGTAGTGTTTCTTTTTTAGACCCCAATAATTTGCACACCTTCATCTTAAACATTGTTTTTATGGATAAAGTTATATTGCTGCTCTAAGTAAAGCACCACTGTAAATTACTGAAATTAATGAACTCTTACCAGGATATTGGCGGATAGTGGATACAGAGCTGGTAATAGGTGTGTAAGTGTGGGCAGCCAAAGGGTACGAAGGAGGATATGTTGGTAAGAAATACTGAAATTGAACAGGCACTGACTGTCTACAGGAGTGGAAATGAGAATTATTAAATATAGTCTTGCAATTAGATCATTTAATAAATTATAGTTATGATAATTACATTTTATTATAGTGCAAATTATAAATCTTATTTGTTAGCTTATTTGGAGACAAGAGATTTGAAAAAAAAATTAGAAGGACATTTGAAAAGATTGTGGAAGCAACTCATTTCTTTTTATATCTTGCCACATTATAATCCAATTAAAAGAATAAACATGGGGTAAAGGAAAGGATTTTTACATATTACTTGTTTAATGCCTCAGGTTTTTAAAAAATCTCTCAGTTCCATTGATAATTAATCTAGAACAGCACTGTATACATTTGACACACTTTAGAAATGCATTTTTAAGCACATACATATTACAATCCATTTCTAAATACAGCAGGGTTTGAAATGCAGGATTTGACAAGGAGCATTATAGGTAGTCCTTGGCTTATGGCCACAGTTGAGAACAGAATGTCATTATGCCACTTTTACTGCAGTCCTAAGTCAAGTCACCACGATGATAAATGCAAAACCATCTTAACCAACTGGCTAAAAATAGAAAATTGTGATCACATGACAACAGGATGCTGCAACAGATTGATCATAACTGTACCAGATGCTAAGCATCTAAGTTGTGATCATGTGACCATAAGAGCAGGGTGATAGTCATGTTTAAATTTAGGCCATGGCTGTAAGTGGAGGACTGCCTGTATTTGCTCTTAATTATCCTTCATTTCCTGGCATTCACACTACTGAGCAACATAATTCAAGGTATTCTCTATTTTTATTACCTGAATGAGTTTGTGCCCAGGGAATTTTAATTCTTTCAGAATCATAACAGATATTCAATAGAATTATACAAAAGTTTAATTATTTTAGAAACTGTAATAATATAGATTCCATCTATCCAAATTAAGAAATTCGTTTCCTGTATAAGAAAATAAGATCACTTACCTATTATCATTTCTAGCTTCCATTGCCACTGGATTTGGAGATGCACGGTGACTAGATATAGGAATGAGATTACTCCTTTCTGCTGTATAATCAGACTGGATGCGGGGAGAGGTATGTGTGATTTGCTGGGGGACGACTTTAGCTGTATAGTAACAAGAGACAATCCAGTTATTAACCATACTCAGTAAACTAAGACTAAGAAAATAAAATATGCAGAAGATGATTTTCAAGGGACCAAGCCTATCTGTATTGTCCTTTTAACAGAAAGACAGTCCATGAGAATTTAGAGATGAAAACATAGGCATGAATAGAAATGCGATATATACAATTCGTAAAATATTATATGGGCAAAGAGATACCTATAGCACTGCTGAAGGAAAATGAGGGATGAATCTGACCAGCTGTGAGCTAGAGTCTCTATTAAGACCTTACTTGTGGTGGTAAGAGCACAAAACCACCATTATTTCTCTGCCCTTTTTGTGTCTGCAGAGTGTCGCCTAGCGGCTTTCAAAATTACCAGGTTTCTCGGTTGTGGGGCTCACGTGGTCAACTTCGAGGCCATGCAGAGAAATTTATAGAACACCTAATGGACAGTCACTTGTATCTGTTCCCAGTTGGAATTCAGGCATGGTGCAGGTCCATTAGAATACTTGGGGAAAGGACTTCCCCAGTTATCTAGAAACAGTTTGATCCTGTTGGTCCTGATGAAATGGACAGGGTGCTCAATGCTGTCAGTGTAACCACCTGCCAATTAAATCCCTGTTTCTCCTGACTACTGAAAGCTTCCAGGACAGCAACTTCCAGTTGGGTTTAGGCAGTGATTCAATTCTTCATTACAGGAGGGATGTTTCCACGATTCGGTGGCAGGCATGGCTAGGAGAGCCTTTGCATAACTTTGTTGTATGCCAGTTGCACTCTTTCCTGCATCTTGAATCCCTGCACGCAGTCACTCAAGCCCTGGTCATCTCATGCTTGCAAAGCACTCTACATGGGGCTACTCTTGAAGAGTATTCAGAAGCTACAACTGGTGCAGAATATAGCGATGCAGACAGTTCCTGAGGCCTCTATGGTGGTTCATATTGCATCGCTTTTGGGTCCAAGGTGTTGGTTATCATCTTTAAAGCACTTCATGGCATGGGTCCAGGCTATCTCACCCCAATGGAACTGGCACACCTCACCCATGTTGGCAGAAGGGAAATGCTGTGAATCCCATTGGCCAAGGAATTCCAACTAGTGGGATCCAAGAGAAGAGCCCTTTCTGTCCTCTGAAACAACATGTCCTCTGATGTGAGATTCACAGCCATCCTTTTGGCCTTCTGAAAGGACCTGAAGACCTGGCTCTACCAACTGACTGGGACCTCATTGGGGGGTCATGTCATTTTGGAGGTGGTTAATGGACTAATATCCCACCTCCTCCCCTGTGTGCATCTTGCTCTCTTTCTTCCCATCTTGTCAATTTTAAACCAATTTTAGTAATAATATTTATCATTTTAAAGTCTTCTTCTTCTTTTTATGATTGTAAGCCACTTCTAGGCAGGATGGGTGGCACATAAGTTTAATAAATAAATTGCCTACCTCTGAGAAAAATATAAAATAATACTTAAATATTATAAATCAAATTACAGTGTAAGAGAACCCACTCACCAACTGGGATGTTTGAAGTGGTCACAGCTGTTGCATGGGATGAATGTGAGGGCATAGTCACAGTGACAATTGTACTAGTGGCTGCTTGAGTGTGAGGTATGGAACCTAGAAGAAAAATGTAATACAATTAAATCTTTGTGTAGAAAATGTCAATGAATATAGATGAGAAGAACAGAATAATTTATGCAAGAAAATATATTCTATTGATAGAAGCAAGCTAAAAGAAATATCAAGCAGTATTTTTCACATGGTATGACACTGTGGGGCTAATTAAAAGGGATGTACCCCAAATCCTAGACTATTGTGCCCCTACAATCTTGCTTTCTCTCAAAATGTTACATATGGTTCATGACCACCAAAATGTTGCTATTGTCACTCAAATCTATTGTGAGACAAAATATTTTGTTTAAACAGAGTTTTGCAACATTAATAACTTTTTTTTAGTTTTACAAATATGCGAACTACAGATACTTACCAGCTGTAGTCACAGAAGGAATAGTATTTGTTGCTAAAATTGGTGCCACAGTTGCTGCTGCTACTGGAGTACCAGTACTAAAAATAGTTTTCTGTAGAGAAAAATGTTGTACATCAAAAACTGTTGAAAATTTGCTTAAAAATATTATTGTATGCTTGAACTAGTCGCCAAGCTATTAGCCCTTATAAAACATAATATTTACATGTGGTTTAAAACCATGGTTTATTGAATAAATTAACAACTTTTGAATAAAGTAACAACTGAATGATCTCAGTTACTTTATTAAGCCATCATTCATACAACATAACACGCAGTAATTGAGATCATGTAACCTATTAAATAAAATAAAAAATAGACTTGCTCTCAAAGTGTGATGCATGAATGCCTCAATGGAAAAGAAGTAACTGGTTGGACTGCATTCATAATAATTTACCTGAGCCATGGGGTGAAGCTGTTGTTTTTGTGTTCCTATGGCTGGATGAGAAGGTAACGTAATTCTGGTTGCTGTATCCCTTGGCTGGGCAGGACGCTGAATACTGATAGGTGCAGAAGGTGGGTGCTGTTGAATTGATAGTGCTGGCCGACTGTAAAAAAAAAGTTATTTTACTTAGGGTAATGAAAAGTTAATGACACAAGAGATATCATGACTTAAGATGTGCATTACCTAAATTAAAATACTGTGCAAAAATGGCTTGGTTCATGGAGCAATTATCTAAGAAGGCAATCTGAAACAGCCTGTATATAGTAGCCAGATTGTAAAAAATGATCCTCAGGTGCAAACAGATCAACATGCAAATACATATATATCTTCCAATTATATACTTGGTCTACTTAATGCTGTGTTCTGTGGTGGTTACCTGAGGGTAGATTCTGTAGCATGTGTGGTTGTTGTAGTAATAACAGGTGATTGAGCCCTTGTGGCTGAGACTGTTGCAACTACAGCAGGCGGAATAGTACTTGAAGTTGTCACAGCAGGCCGAGACTATGTAGGCAAGAAAAAAATAGCATCTTATCAGCATTGCAATTTCATTATTGTAAGAACTTTCAACTATTTCGGAATCTGTTTAAATTATATCCTAGATAATATTCAAGGCATTATTGAATATAGGAGGCATTATTATTAGAGAAGTAGGAAAAAAAATGCATGACAATCTCACACAAGAGTAAAAAATACTTAATCAACTATCACAGACATTGAAACTCTTAAGTAGAAAGACATCTTGAAGTTCATTATTAGGTATATTTTATTTACAGTGGCTTCTCCAAAACTATTTCTATAATGTTAGGAAAAGAAGCTGCCAGATTTCCCAGATTATTTATGCAGTGAGCCACTGAATCTGCAAAGTGATTGTCTGCAAAGAGACAAAAAAGAAACATTAAAACAATTAAATGACAATACCTCATGACTGCTACTTACCTGGATAGGTTGATGAATGATATGCTGAACTGCTGGTTGAGCTGTAGCTGCATTTGGCAACTGTGAAGCTGGCCTCAAGACAGTTGTTACTTTAGAACTTGACATCACAGCAGCAGCAGCTGCACCTGAAAGAAACCATATTCATATGACTGAAGAACATTTAATGTTCCATTTTAAAAGTGTCAGGTTAGCTGCAGCTTTTATGCAGGAGACATGATAAAAAAGTAATAAGAAATACTACCACATGATTCCAACTGTATACAACAGTGAGCTCAGCCACATTTAAAACCACAGATTGCAAGAAGCCAACTGGGCCATCTAATCCAACACCTCACGCAGAACTCCAAATTGGAACGTTCCTAACAAACCACCAGGTGGTAATCTATCCAGTGAAGGAGAGCACATCATCTGTCTTGGAAGTTGGTTTCATTTTCAATTTCATTATAATAAGGAAAAAATATCCTAACATTTAATTGTAATTTGCCTCTCCTTTAAGGCCACTATTCTGACTCCCGCACATGGGATGACAGAGACCATAGAGAACTTTTTTCTACGCAGTGTCCGCTTAGAATCTTAAGCAGTGCTAGATATACCCATACCTCTAAGACTCTTAGTCTCTTTTCAAGGATAGTTATATTCAGTCTTCTTAGTTTGGTCATATAAACATTTCCTGATGATACTGGATACTCTCTTTTGTATTTCTTCAAGTTTTTTGGAATCGTGAACCAATCCTCAAAAGTAGGCTCTGTCCAATGCCAAAGACAATTCAACTACACACACGAGGCTATTCAATATTATCAGGAAACTTTTATATGACCACACTAAGGAGATTTTTGTATGCTTTAATTTTCACAAGTGGCTTATGATTTAGATTCCACAAATTTTGAGGGACAGTTTATCTGTGGGTGGCCCATTTTTTATGATATTTTGACTAAAAATTTGAAGGTTGGCTTAACCACAGATGGTCTTATTCACGAGTATATACAGAATATGCTTGTACTTCTAAAAATGTTATAGATATTATGAGCCCAATTTTGGGAGTGTATTTTTAGAGTGTATAAAATATTGGCTTATCTGCAAATATCGATTATATTTTATCATATATATTTATATATACATATTCATTTATAATTATTAGGAATTATATATATATATATATATATATATATATATATATATATATATATATATATATATATATATATATATATATAAAAAACTCTTCTCATCTAGTTCAGGAGATCTGAACTTAGTTAATGTCAGAATATCCTCCCCATGTTTCTAAGATGATACAAAGAAATTCAGCCCTTCAGCCACCTCTTACAATTGCCCAATGGATCATATAGCCTGTTTTCAAAGAAGATAGGTCTGACTTATTTTAATAATTGGTTGGATAGATTACAGTGGCTCATACACTGTGGTAAACTATGAACTATAATGTTACCAGTTCAATCCGGCTGCTAAGACAAACCTAAACAACTGTTCTTCTTAGAGTTTAGCATAATGTGAATGCAGTTTAAGACTAATCTCTTTAATGGGACTTGAAATGGGAGTCTCATTGACCTTAACTGCAGTCAACATTAACATACAACCATAACCATATTGTGATATTTCCTAAGCAACTGAGATTTTTTTTAGGATCAATGAACTATACCATACAACAAAGATGTATTATGATATCTTCCGACAAGAATGTAGTTAAATGGAATTGCTTCAGATTCAAGTCCAGCCTTCTCCAGATGCTTCATTTAAGGAGTAACATCTATATTAACCATATCTAAAACTTATCAAACAAGATTGCTATATAATCATTTGCTCCAAGAAAGTACAATTAACTTTACTACCTCGAGGCAAGTGAGAAGCGCCAATATGTAAGGGAGGCCCAGGAGCACTACTTCGGATAATTGACATCTGAACATTGGTTGTCATAATATGATGCACGCTATTGGGATGCCCCTGCATATAAAATAATTTTTAAAAAATTACATGAAAAATCTTGTGTAGAATTGACTGGAAAAGTTTAATTCACAAACTATAATTAATTTAATTGTATAGTTATACAATTATAATAACTATGGTTAATCTGAAGTTTTAAAACAAATACAAAGGTAAAATTTAAGTATACATCTTTACAGTAGAAGCATAATCAAGGCTTTTTCATTCTCTTCCATAGTCTTAAGAAATAAGTTTTATATTTTAGCAGGAAAAAAAATAATACCTGTTGTCCACTTATTGTTGCTACAGGAATAGCAGAAGCCTGTGGGATGCTACTTTCCATTGTTACAGTAACCTGCCCAGGGACTTTGGTGGGGCCAGACAGGGTAGATGGTGGGGCTGGTGGGGCTGGTGCAATAGGACGACTTGGTATTGCGGGCTTCAAAGGAGGCTGCAAATAACAAAGATACAATTGTTTTCTCTTTGTATCGAAATAGCATGAGTATGTAACTGTTATTTTTCTTTATGGCAGGAACAGGCAACAAGTGATTTTTCAGATATTGCTGCATTACAAACTCTCATCATCCCTCCCTACGGCCATGTTACCAAGGTAGCTGGAGTTTGGCAATATCTGGAAGTCATCATTGTGTACCACTGCCTTAGAAGCCAGAATTGAGAAGACAGCAACAGACAGCAAGTGCCACCTAATGCAAAGAAGCTGAAGAAACAGTGGACCACCTGGTTAGCTGCTGCAAGAAAATTGCACAGACTGACTACAAGCAATGGCATGACAAAGTAGCAACAATGGTGCATTGGAAAATCTGCAAGAAATATTATTTGCCTGCAAGCAAGAACTGGTGGGACCATATAATAGAAAGTCATAGAAAATGAAGAAGCTAAATTTGCCCTGGGACTTTAGAATTCAAATAGATAGGCACAAAAAAAGTCTGGATAATGGATGTGACAATACTTGGAAAAAGCAGAATGGAACAGAAGAAACTGGAGAAGATAACAAAATATGAAAAAAATACGAAGGCAAACAGAAATAGAACAACTGTGGCAAAAGAAAGCAAAGATAGTCATAGGCGCCTGTGCAACCTCAAAACAACTGGAGCACCACTTGAACACCATCAGCATTGACAAATTCACTATCAATCAATTGCAATAGGTGGCTTTATTTGGAAAGAGTTTACATGCTGCGATGAAATCTGTAATACCATCATACATCCACCTCTGCCTATCCCAGGTTCTTGGAAAGAATTCGACAGACAAAAATACCAAATCCAGTCTGAATATCTGGCTGACTGCAAAGAATCATCATAATAATTCATCAGTCAATTGCAAAAGGCAGATTTACTTGGGACAGCTTACATTATGTTCCTTAACAAATGTGTACAAAGCCAATACTGAGAAGACAGAAACAGACAGCAAATGCTGCCTCTCCAAAGAAGCTCAAGTGGACCATCTAGTTAGCTGTACAAGATCACACAGAGACTGACTACAAACCCTGGCATGACAAAGTAGCAACAATGGTGCACTGGAATATCTGCAAGAAATACCACTGGCCTGCAAGCAAGACCTGGTGCGACCATAAAACAGACTAAGTAGTAGAAAGTGAAAATGCTGAAGTGCCTTAGCACTTTATAATTCAAATAGATACCTGCCACATAACATCCCAGACTTAACAAATGTCATTAAGAAAGCAAAAAACTCTGAACAGTGAATGTGGCAGTACCTGGAGGTAGCAGAGTGAAAGAGAAGAACCACAGAAAATCACAAAGAACTGCAAATAAAAGTTGAACAACTGTGGCAAAAGAAAGCAAAGATAGTACCAATAGTAACAGGACCCTTAGGAGCAATCCCAAAACAACTGGAGCACCACTTGAACATCATTGGCATTAACAAAATCAACACTAGTCAATTGCTTCATTTGGAACAGCAAGTATATTTTTAACACCATGAAACAACAACATATGCCTATCTCAAGTCCTTGGGATAGATTCAGTAGATGGATTAAAATGCCAAATCCAGTCTAATTTGGCTGACTGTGCAACCAGTCATCATATTAGTATATAAACATATATGTTCCCAATTCACATTCAAAAAATCTATAGAAGGACATTTAGTAGTACACATGAAAGTTGGGTTATTACATACTTTTCCTACATATCTACTGTATAGTGTTCTTTCCCTTTTTCAGTTACTTTCTGTCATGTAAAAAAAGCTTTAATCTAAAGCTTTTAAATCTAAAAGAAATTTAAATTAATTATTTGTGATAAGTCAGCGTGAGTAAAAATACCTAAGGCATCAAATGCCAATGTGAAAGAAAAATATTTACAATTCAGTGTAGTATATAAAATTAGTTTTCATTACCTTGATAAGCCCTTCAGGAAAGGTAAGTGGCACTGCTGAAGCCAAATGAGTTGGAGGAGCTGCCACTGTAACTGGTACACCTGATGGCACTGTATGGTGTTGAGTCAACATTTGCACTTGTGGATATGGTCGAACTACCACTGTTTCCTGCTTCTCTTCACGGGACTGAAGAGAGCCAGTAGGAACCACATGATCTCTGGGAGTCACTTCCAATTCTCGATTAGGTTCATCACTCACTACTGGAAAAGGAAAAAAAAAACAGTATAGAAAATTTGAACCATTACCATGAAAGGTGACAATTTATTAAACTGGTTAACATATTTAGATTCAGTGAACTTACTTCCATGAAACATCGTTCTTGGTAAAAATGCTTTACCTGTTGTTGCTGGATTTATCAGTCCAGCAGGTCCAGTGGTGGAGATTGGAGGAGCTGAACCTAGACTTGGGGGAGGGACTCCAGTACGGGAAAACTGCTGAGAACTCATTTCCGCCTGTGAAGCACACGTGCAATTGTAAGAAATTCAGATGCCCGCATTACAGAATACTTGGTTGAGAAGTCTCAGTAAAATCTATTGCCTGCATTTTTACTTTTATCATATTATTTACAACTGACTTCTAAAGCATTCTCAAACCAAAATTCTAGTTACATAGTTCAAACAGCTCAATTATGTTTAGTAACAATTGTAATAAAAATGTATGAATGCAACGGCAGCTGGAAATCAAATCAGTGTTTAGACATTCAGTAGACAACTATCAATGCCAAATAATGTCAAGCAAATCAACTGTTTATTCAGAAATAAGTTACACTGTGTTCAGAGATAATCAAGTTTGCAGAGAATGGAGTTCTAAATGTGTTTGGAGTGAATTCTTCTATTGAAATCGGTTTTAGGAAGCTTAATAAATACTTCATCACCATGAAGTTGTGTAAGCCTGACACTGAACTCTTAAGTATTGTTCTAATAATTAAGTCACATACTAAAGATCTAACTCATTGCTTGGCACAAGCTATACAAACTGGGGATAATTATCAGTGATTTCATATTTTTGTAAAGTGGTAATGCAATTTTATATACACTTCTAGGGAAGCAGTCCTCATTAAAACTAGATAATGATGGATGGGCGGCTGAGAATGAAAGCAGCAACAAGGAACACCATTGTCTAACAGGTGCCAGACTGAAAAGGAAAAGCTGGCTATTTCTGGGAACTGCAAGCAGATATTTCTTAAAACAATCAATAAATTAAATTGTAAAAAAAAAAGTGTCATTTTATCACACCATTGATCCACATTAAATAGGTACTTTTTGCCTGAAATTTTCCGAAGACTCAGTCAGAGGTCCTAGCCGGCGATTACTTTATAATTTCCAACGTGAGACTTTCTTACGGTTCTCTGCGTTTCTCCCTCAGCTTTCAGCCTCCTTTCAAACTACCTTGCAGGCATGCCCTAACGCAGGCCATTAGGTCCCACAAGGTCAACCTAGTGCTGCAACCTCTAGTCTAACATCTTACAAATGTATTTTTAAGCGAAATGTGGCTGGCTGGCAGCGGCTCCAAGGCGACCTAGCCTCGTTAGCAATGGGACCTTCGCCTTCCAAATAAGGCAGTCCGGGCTAAAGGCTCTTTCCAACTTTCCGTGTCGGAGAAGGTCGCGATCGGAAGAGCTTTTAAGAGTAAAATTTTCAAGGCGAAAAGCGAATCATGACGAACGGAGAACTAGCTGCGAAGCCCACCACCAAGACAGCCCCCCCCCGACAGAGGCGTCACACGAAGCTCCTCCCTTTCTCTCAAATCAGGGCGGAATTATTCTCTTGAAATAAATTCCGCCCACTGGCTCCGCCGTTAAAGTCCACCCCCTTCTCTCACCAGCCAATTGGAAAGTCTCACCTTCCAACAGTCGACCAATCCGGATCAAAGAAAAGCACTACAGGCCAACCAATAGGGAAACCCACATTGGCTACGCCTGGTTACCAATAAGAAAATAAGTAATGGCTAATTAGAGGCAGCTAAAGCCCGCCTCCCATCCCTCCCTGGTCACTATGTGAAACAAGACGCGCAGAATAAAGGACCCGGATGTTCAGACAGAATAAAAAAGCTGCAGCTACCGACAACAAACCCCACGCAGAGCCTCTAGGATAAAAGAGAAAGGGATCACTCGGGTTGATATCTACTGAACCGTGACTAGAAGGAACGATGAGGGCTTCGAGCAGACCCCTGTCTTCCAGGCCAGCCCTTCCCTCGACCCACGACTTACCTGCTGAGGAGGGCGCGGCGGAATCCCTCCGGAAAAACTCCCAGAAGCACTACGACGTGCACTGACACCGAGGGGCTTCAGTCGGGAGCGTTGCTTCCGCTGCTGCAGCAAACCACCCCTCCCCCTTCAGATCGATTGGGTCTCGGGGCGCCCCGCCCACCGTGGTGAGACTTTCGCCTCGTTGTGCGCGGCCATTGGCTGAACCACGGGTGGCGGAAAGAGTCTTGGGAGTTGCAGTTCGAGATCCGAACAGCGGCTAAGTCAGGTGTCGCGAGAGGTTGAAGCAAAAGAAAGGCATGCGATTGGCCGTCTACAAGGAGGCGGAGCACCTAGGCTAGTCTCCGCCCACTACCCCCAGGATTGGCTGGCCATCTCCCATGGAGACGGCTTCGGGAGGCAGAGCGAGGGTCTCCTGTTCCTAGAAGACGGCGGGAAATTGGCTTGCTGTCGGTCAGCGGGAAGGGAGATCGCACGCCCTTTTTAATTTTTTGTTAGTTGGCGTCTACTTTCCGAACGAGAAAAGCAAAAGCAGGATTATCTTCCAATCTGCCGTGAAGTTTTTCTCCATACATAAACAGTATTTGATGAGGAGCCGGACCTGCTCTATCGCGCGCGTATTATTACAACAACATGTAATACGCTGTTCAAATAGCAATTGGTTGAATAATCGTCGCGTTCTGTCTGCCAAATGTTAGGTAGCAACCTTAAAAATCTCTAGTGCAGCCTATTAACTACTAGGAGCATCCTGCTACGTGTGGCCATCGGAACAGCTTGAAATCCCAGTTGAGTTGTGATGTTTAGGAATTTCAGACGCTCAATTCTTCCTTCTCCATTTTTAATCCCCTAACATTTACTCACAAGTATAAAGGAGCTTCGCATATGAAGTAGACTCCGGTGTCTGAAATAAAATTGCATTTTCTGTGTTAATCCAGGAACAATTGTGAACCTTGCTGGACTGATTAGCCAAATTATTTTAATTCTGAAGATTAACAGAATTTATAGGTTGTCATAGATCATGTTGAAGGATTTGAAAGTGTGTTTCTACAGTTTTAGAGGGTTTCAGAACATGACAAATTAACATTTACTTTTTTTTATTTTTTTATTTTCAACGCTTTGGAGAAACTAAGACATATGAAAGATTTTCCGAAGGTTTTTCTACTGGTATTCCTCCCTGGTGCTGGGAAAAGTTCCAGGTTTAATAAGATATGTATCTAAACATCTCAACCTGTATTAGAAAGAATATTACTCAAAAGCACTATGTAACAAAAATGATTCCAATTATTACAAGCTGTAACAATTTCCTATTTCAAATATATGGAAATCAAAATATTTTTGTAAGGGGGGTCAAATTTGCGACTGCATGTCATCACATGATGTATTGCAACTTTGCTAAAACAGGGTGGGCATGGCCAGTGCACGATGCATCTGGCCTGTGGGCTGCGAGTTTGGCACCCCTGTGGTAGAGCCTTTCTCTTGAGCCACACACAATTCTTTATAGCATTTTAATTGTTGTTGGAATGGGTTCTGACAGCATCTAAAGGTACTTATATTGTTCTGCCATGAATGAAAGTCTTGTATAATCTAACATGAATTAACACTTTTACAATTTTTTCAGTTATAATATAGTGGTTCCCTATAAGCATAAATTATCCAGTGCTTGTATGAGATGTAATTTTGGGGATTGACACTGAAAGATCTGGGCTATAACTACGGTAACCCACTGCCTCTTACTTATTTCTTCCTATCTCATGAAAATAAAGGTTGAGCTATATGGGAGATAATGACCCTCAGAAAGTCATGCTCACTGGAAGAGTCATAATAAATGAGCCGACCACAGAACAGGAAATGGATTGTGGACAGAGCAATGTTGGCTTTCTTCTAACTGCAGCCTAAAAACATAGGCCTTAGAATCTAGCCTCTGCTTTCATGTGCATTGCTAGAAGTGTGCAAAGTGAGAGGGACTTTCATTTGTGAGAAAAGAAACTTAGATAAGTTTGGCTAAAAAACTTGAACATTATTCTGGCCAGTATTAAGTAATAATGCAATGCAGTGCTCACTTTTGTTTTTTTAGATTTCTCCAGGCTGAGGTGTAAAAGTAAGGTAAACACCTTGAACAGGATGGGGTGGACTGGAACACTCCTAGATTCTGTTGTGCACTCTCTATATACAGAGAAGATTAAACGAAGAAGGCAATTCCCATTGGTAATCAATGAAAGAGATTATGCAATTTCTTATTTGTAAATGTAAATGAGAATATATTCACAGGCAGAAAGGCAAAATAAGAATCCAGGATCCCGGAAGAACACGGCCAGTATTAACAGCACTTCAGCTACTTCACAAAAGAGAGACAAACATAAAAAAAACCCACCACGGTATTTAATAAACGAGAGGAGGGAAGTCAACTTCCCACAGTCTCCTGGCGAACCCGTAAGCTCGACTTTGCCTCTCGAGGCTGTCTGCATGGAGTAGGGCAGCCAATCCCGGGGTTGGTGGTCGGAGACACCAAGCTATCTAGGCGACCAATTAAAATTTCTCTCTTTTTTTTTTTCTCGACATCTCGCGACACTTGGCTTAGTCGCCGTTCGGATCTCGAACTGCAATTCCCAAGGCTCTTTTCGCCACCCGCGGCTCAGCCAATGGCCGCGCACAACGAGGCGAAAGTGGGCAGGGCGCCCCGAGACCCAATCGTTCCGAGGCAAGGGAGGGTGGTTTGCTGCAGCAGTGGAAGCCACGCTCCGGAGCGAGCCCCCTCGGTGTCAGTGCGTGTCGTAGTGCTTCTGGTGTTGGGGACGTTTCCGGAGGGGATCTCACCGCTCCTTAATGCAGCAGGTAAGGCAGTGGATCGAGGGAAGGGCTGGCTTCGAGGACCGCCTCTGCCTCAACCAACCCTACCGTCCTGCTAAACTTTACGTCAGCATTTCCCCCAGCCAGATGCCTTGGATTGTTTTCATCCAGAATCCTCGCGGTTACGTTGGGTGGGCATAATGGAAACTGCAATACAACATTATCTGGTCTGTCACGCTCTGGTGGGGGGTGGCGGAGGATCGCATTGAGTTCAGTTATGCCCAATAACCTGTCGTCAGTTTTAGGCTGATCATGTGCCCAACCACCCAACCGGTTTCCTTTTCCTGTATTTGCAAAGAGTAAGTGAAAGTGCCTCCTGGTTTTTTTGTGCCAGTGTCATGTAATGTACTTAAGCAATCGGGACTTTTTTTTTTTTTAACTCTTGCTAGTTTGGCAGTTGCGAATGGAGCGTTAATGGATCGTCCGATCTTTTAACGTAATCAAAACGATCTGTGTCTTTTCCGTGGAAGGAATGAGAATCGGAAAAGCCGGAACGCTTCCATTCTTTGTGTGGGGAGGTAGAGTAAGGAAGAGCAGAAATATCTGCGATGGGAATTTGCTATCTCGTGCTTTCGAGGAGTTTTTGTGCCTACAATTTATATTTATATATATATATATATATAATTATTAAATACATTATATATATATATATATATATATATATATATATATATATATATATATATAATTATTAAATACATTATATATATATATATATATATATATATATATATATATATATATATATATATATATATTATTAAATACGTATGGCTACCCATCTACTAGAAGGAATTCTGGAGGGCTAACAAATACACAAAACAGAATACAGTTTATAAAAACAATTTGACTGCAAAAGCACTGATGCTCTGATAAAACTCACATCCATATTCAACCACAGTATGCCAGCTCCATCAACTGTCTCACATCCTGACCTCTTTATCTGGGGAAGAGACAGATTTTTCACATTTTTCCTGAAGGTCAGCAGGGTTGGGACTGCGTGCATCTCTAGTGGGACTAAGGGTGGCTCTACTATAAGGCAAGGGCCATTACAGAGAATGTATATTTCTGAGGTTCCCACCAAGTGACACTGTTTCATCAACAATGCTCTAGTTGTATCATACGCCACTTCATATCCTGCAGTGCCTTTGAACACCATGGACCATCCATGCATAGAAAGTCTTCATAGCCACCATCCAGTCGGAAAATGCTGTTGCTTTTTTATTCCAAAGTGTGTCGAAGAATTAGTCAAACTGCACCAGAACTTCAGGAACGATTCCCAATTTCCTCTGGAACTCCACTGGGTTCAACTTTAATAAATTCCTACTTTATGTGACCAACATTTAAAGATAATAATTATCTGACACATAAGGAGGGCACCAGACTGGTTACTCCTAATCTGTAATTTAAATCAAGATCAGGATTCTCAATTATCTAAGCGTTACTGGACTTTCTTCCATGAACTGTAGCCAGCAGAATTAGTAGACAGGAATAGTGGATATTGCAATTCCTGTACCATAGATTTTATTATCATTAAATCTGTCTAGAAGTGCTTTTAATTTTGGCATAGAAGTCTGATAATCTTTGCCAGCCTTCTTAACTATTGGTTTACATTTCTTAAGGACTGCATTTTAAATATTCATATTTTCACTTTTTTAGTGTTTTTTAAAGATGGGGACTCTAACTGCACTTATTGGAATTTGGATGACCTTCTCCCTAGTTGAAGCACGTTCAAAAGCTGTTACAACATCCTTATCTACTAAGTGGGTTTCCACACCTCTGTTACTTGAAGCAAGGTAAAAATGTTGACAGTGTCTTTTTTCCCCTGAAATTTTTTATTTATATATATAAAATCTCATTTATTCATGTTGCAGTCTTGTATGTCTTAACAGTATTATCATATGTTGCTGTGAGTTGGATGGTCTTAGAAAGTTGATGAATCAATATATAATTTCAATATTGTAAATATACGCAGGTAAGTTAAGAGCACTGGTTTGCTTAAAATGCCCATTGAATTCATAACAAAATAACATTTGAATCAACATCTTCTAAATTGCAATGTTTTTTTGGTTTTTAAAATTTAATGGATACCGTGCTATCTTTTTTAAATGAGACTATTTTTTTTCCAGTGAATTTTTAGCAGAAGAAGATAACGAGAAATTCTGGAATTTTGTTGAGACTTGCCAAAACTTTCAGTCATCTAATCATGATGGTAATTGTTTTTATCCTTATTTGGCTTATCAGTTAGATATATTATTTAGCCTAGAAGATTGTTTTTAAAAAATTAAATATCTTCATTACAACTGCAGAATACTATGTTTTAATATGCATAATTGGAAGATGAGACTGTTCTGCAGTCAGATGTGGATGGCAGTGATAGTAGGTCTGCCATAATTATTAATTATTGTTTTATGTTATGATTTTGCATTTTATTCTAGGCAATTGTATTCCTTATTGGAAGAAGCTGGATTGTAAAATCAACTGGAAACAATTGTTGTTTGAAATCCTTCTTGTGTTCTCCTGAAAACTAAATAACTTATCTTGTCCATTGGCAGGTAGTGATTATTCCTCTTACAATGCAGTGCTGCAAGCTGCTTCCCAGAATCTCTCACCTTTGCAGCAGAACTTGTTGAAGTTTGCTTTGTCTTTACGCTCCTATTCAGCTACAGTTCAAGCCTTTCAGCAGGTTAGACAAAACATTGGGAACTTTATGATGTAGGTTTTCTTTTAAGCAATAATAATGCAATAGAAAAATAACAGGTTGCTTTATCTTTTAACCTAACAGGACTATACCTTAAAGTTGCCCCTCACTGTTAAAATTGATTAATTAATTGGCATCAAATTTGGTGTTATCCTAATAGCTATTCTCTATCCTTCCATTTTGCTGCTGATCCAAAAATAAGGTCATTGTAATTAATACTGTAAAATTATTGCATGAAAATTCCCCCGTTTAGATTGGAACAGTTAAAATTGCAAAAGCCAATAACTCCTTTTTTTATCTTTCTTACTGACTGCCATTCTTACCATGAACAGTATGCATGAAAAAAAAAACAAATTTGCAAAGAGAAAAGAAAGTCCTAAAAGAGGTAGACGAAAACAAATCAGTTTATTATAAGATTGTTTCCTGTTTTTCATACAGTTTAGTGATTATTTCCTCATTTGTAAATTAAGTGACGATTTCTCTGTGGGATGTATGTCTGGAAAGATTGGAGAAGTTAATTCTATATTACTTGCTTTTATCTATCTGGACTGAAAGCAGAAAAATTATGAAAAAGTTCTTATTTAAGTTATAGCTGATCAAAATAATTCCTTTTCACCATTTAGTTTTATTGATCAAATTATGCTATGCAGATGAATCTAATAAGATACCATATACAAGTCCCATTACTCTGATTATGATGAGATGGAAGCTGTCATCATTTTATTAAAACAGATACATTTTAATACAGATAGCCGCTGATGAGCCTGCACCAGAACAATGCAATGCATTCTTTGTTGTTCATGGAGAGAAGACTTGTGAAGCCGACAGTCTTGGAACCCTCATACAGACAGCATTCAAAAGGTTGTTTTGTTTTTTGCCAAGACATCCTAAAGACCTCATTTGTTAATGAAGGTGTTTTAATAAATGTGATCTTTTTGTAGATTTTATTTCTGGAGAGTATGTAAGCCCTGATAAAACATTTTTGCTTATTTTAAATGATTCGATATTACTTGGAAAATGTGGAGGTGATCTTAAAGGGAATGGATATTTTTCTGTGATTTCAGGGTTACTGCACCAATGAGAGCATTTTGATCTTTTTTCTAAATCTAAAGAAATGGAAATAGTTTTTAAAATTTAATATGAGGATTTCTGAAGATTGATTAGAAAAGAAGAATAGGAGAATTATTGAAATAAGAGGTGGGGATCCCCACCCTCTTTATACATATCTTGACTGTAATAAGGATTTAATTTGATATGCAAAGAAGCAAACAAATAAATGCTTTTCTTCAAAGTCCTCATTTGTAAACTTCAGTCTGCTTGACTTAGCAAACAGAGCTCTTAGTTTTCTTTTCTCTATATTTTATTATAGTGATTGCTTTCACATTTAGTGATTTATAGTATTCTTTCAGATATAACTGTTAATAAAATAACATTTTGGGCTAATTCGGATCAAAGCATAATTTAATGAAAGTGTAGGCCTTGTCTATTCAATTTTGTCTGTTTTCATTAGGTTGGAACTAAGGTTCTCCTACCATAATATTTCTCCTGTTTTCTTGTGAAAATATCCATTGTAATAGAAGTATATATATTTCCAATGACAGTAAAATCTATTTGGAGTATTAATTATACTTTCTTATTTCAGAAAGCAGAACAATAAGTTTGAAATGTGCATGAATTGAAAGTTTATGTGTCTCTTTTTGATCAAACATTGGATTACAATTGAGTAACCTTTATATATTGTTCTTGTGTCTCTGGTACCTGGTTTAATAAAGCACTGTTTTATTTATATATATTTTCTTGCTCCAGGCCAAAACCTTTTATGTTCAAAGGGGATCACAAGTACCCAGGATCAAACTCTGAAAGTCCTATTGTAATCATGTATGCTGAGATTGGCTCAAAGCAGTTCTCTGAATTTCACAGACTTCTTGTATCAAAAGTCATTGCAGGAGAAATCAACTACATTCTTAGGCATTATGTTGCTGTAAGTTCTAATACAGAGCAATATTCATTGTTTATAAATGTTTTATCTTTATTGTATTCTAGTCTGAAATTGAAAGTGCTGGTTTTTATTTTGTCTAAAGGCTTTTTTGAAATCAATAATTGCTCATACTGTTGCACAGTTCTGTGGTTTTCTTTTGCAAAATACTTCATGACATTTTTATTAGTTATGGTGGCATAGTGGTAGCTAACTCTATAGTTGAGAGAAAATTAAACTGAAAAGATCATTGTATTCCATTCTTGTCAATCTGGATTTAGTTATTGCTTAGATATCCAGAAGATTCAATTCTTAGTTTTCTACTTTTTAACATTTTATTAATGATTTAAGAGGTGGGGATTTTGAGATGATCCAAAATCAGATATAGCAAGTAATACCATACAAAATAAAATAAAATAAAATAAAATAAAATGGTCTTGGGAAGTCAAGATGGGTTCAGAAAAGGCAGTTAAGATGATTAGAGAATATTTTTTTTCCTTCAAAGAGAGACAGAATGTTTAGCTTTGAGAATATTATAGGTATGATAATGCTCTTTATATTCCTGAAAGTATCTCATGGAGAACATCTTAAGCTGTTTTCTCTTACTATAGAAAGCAAAACACAAAACAATGGATTAATCTTACAGAAAATATAATCCACTTGAATTTTAGGAAAAATTTCACAATTGCAAGACTACTTTACAGTGGAATCACTCCAGAGTATTAACTTGCCATCTGAAAATGAATACCATTGTAATCAAAAGCATTACAATACTTTTGTCTAGAATAATGTTTTGTTACAATTCTTTTTTTTTTTTTTTTTTTTACATTTCTGAACTTGCTGGAGAGTATCATGATATGATTTTTAGATAAGTAGATTGTTTTCTCCTATTCAAAGGAACTTTCAAGAAAACAAGAGATTTCCTATTGCAGGTAGTTATGCAGAGGCCATAATTCTCCTTTGATCAATGAAAGTTCTGAATTAATTTGTGAAGTATTTCATAGACAAGCCTCTGCATTGTTTAAATGTGGTTGGATAATATAACTCATAGTCTTGCAAAGTTATAAAAAACAATCTAGCAAATGTTTTGTTGGACAATATTAATATGATTTTATCTTTATTTCCTTGTAGAATCCAAATAAGGAAAAAGTCTACCTGTCAGGCTACGGAGTAGAGTTGGCCATTAAAAGCACAGAATATAAGGCTAAGGATGATACCCAGGTGAAAGGTGAATTCCTACCTTTAAAAGTAGTAATATTTTAATGATGAAATAAGATATGATGAAAAGTTCATTGTGATTCTCTTCATAGCCAACAGTTTTTCAGGGCATTTTAAGACTACTTATTTATAATCATTATTTATAGTATTTATATCCCTTTCTTTAGCTAGGAAGGGATATAGTACTGGTATTTATACCCCTTTCTTTAGCAGTGCAATTTTCATATCGATAAAAGAAGGCAGTTCCTCTCCTCAGGTTTACGAACTAAAAAGTCATGATATAAAAGGGAAAGGGATACCTTAGTACTCATTCTTAATGCTACTCAGTCTTAGGCCTTTTGTCCCAACTCAGTAGAATTCCTGTGAAGAAAGAAAAAGTCTACTGAATCTGACTTCTTAGGGCTGCAGCTGACAGAGATGCCATTTTTCTCTCTCCTCCGACAGCCTTTTGTTGATATATTTATCCCTGTTCATTTTCTATAAAGTGTGAGACTGAGTTTTAATCCCAGTTTAGCCATGAAAGCCAACTGGATGACTTTGGGCCAGACAGTCTCTCTCTCACTTCACAGGGAAAAATAAGATGAAGGAATTTTACATCTGTTTACCGCCTTGAATTATTTGTAAATGTTTAAAGGTGGGATATAAATAAATAAATAAATAAATAAATAAATGTTAGTAAACTATCAACACTCAGTAAAAAAGTCAGCAAATAACATTGTCCTTGTTGCTTGATTTTCTTGTCACTCTGGATTTGTCTCTTGGTTGTCTAAAGCAATATTAGGCTAGATCAAACTCCCGACCTGCAGGCCAGATGCGTCACACGTCTGCAAATGACAGACTCAATAATTCCTTTGTAGAACTGTATCAGCATCTCCTTGGGCAGTCTGAGTTTTCTGAGTTGGTGTAGGAAGAGAATTCTTTGTTGTGCTTTTTTGATGATGTTTTTGATGTTAGGTGTCCATTTCAAGTCCTGAATGACTTAAATAAGTGACTTCTTTTAGTTAAGAGAAAAGTTTTCAAAACCAATCTCCTTTGTAGTCCATATAAAGGTTGATAAGGAAACAACATAAAAGCAGAACAATCAAGGTTGTGGGACTAATTGGAAATTGCCACCCAGTTAGAATGTGGCCAGGATATGTAACAGGATACAAAATACAAGATCAAGATCAGTAATATGAAATTCTTAAGAAATGGGGGAATGATCATTATATTTTAGAAAGTATAGTGATTATTCTCATATTAGAAAAATAGAAATGACTAGCTTTTTCCCGAGCCGGTCCTCTCTGTTATTGACTGTTTCTTATCTGTTAGAATAACTTCATAATTTACATGTTGTTCATGTTTTTGTAGGTACAGATATAAATTCAACAGTAATAGGTGACAGTGACCCAATTGATGAGGTGCAAGGATTTCTGTTTGGGAAATTAAGGTATGTCATAGTATATGTGGATAAGCCTGCTGAAGTTTTTTTATATTTCCAAATCAAACATTCCAAAAAGTGGCTTGCAGTTCTGTTTTTCCAAAAATAAAACCTATAAGATAGTGGAAAGGTAACCTAAGTTCATATTGACCATAGCAATTGTTTGTTCTTTTGATGATTGAGATTGATTGTCTGATGTTTTTTGCCCTTTCAGGCAATCACATCCCCATTTGGAAGAAGAACTGAAAGAATTAAGAAAGCATCTTGTGGAAAGCACCAATGAAATGGCACCATTAAAAGTGTGGCAGTTACAAGGTAATCTGCCCTTAATAGATTTGTCTCTTTGGTTTGTATTGGGCAAATCTGAAAAATATCCTTAATGTAAATTTGTGATCAGTTGTCTGATCACAAATTGATCACATCCTTGCTTTGGAAGTAGTTCTGTAACTTCAGCACAAAGTATTCTTGTGACAACAAAATTATTCACACGTGCAAATGTATTTGGAAGTGATGCAAGATTTGTTTCTTTACTGAAGTAACATTATTTACTGAAACTTTGCAGGAACTCAAAGCCAGCAGATATTGGCAGACATGTGAAGCCATCTTAAAATGCATCTAGAATATGCTAAAACGGTTTAAAACATTTGAAAAACAGCTTGTTCGAAGCTATTGTAAAATGCAAATAAGAGCAAGGATTATATAGGAATAGAAACAAATACAGTAAGTTTGTGATATGTGGGTGGTAGGCATGCAGGTGTTTAATAAAGTGAAAAGACAACTTCAAGGCCAAATTGTTTTTTTAACCTTATTAGCCAATTACAATTTGACAATTGTCATTTCTTCAATTAATGTATTCAAGATGTCTGTAATCAAATTGATAAAATGTTTATTTGCTTACTTGTGAAGTTTGTTGTTCTATCAGAGAACACTTTGTGATCATAGTTCAATAAAATAACTTCAAAGCACTTTTCATCTATTAATTTGTAGTCAATTGGGATTAGGCAGAAAATCAGAAAATCCATAGATAGAAAATCCATAGAAAGATAGGGAACATTGCAGAATTTATCTTTTACATCGACATTAATACTTTATAGCATATAATATTGTTCATTGTGTTTATCCAAATGTCTTTAAGAATATAATTTAAACAGGTATTGGTATGCTTGTAAGATTGGGTAATATCTTTACTTTGGGTGGCCTTTTTGAGTTAAAATTACAGTTTGCCTGTATTTTTTAAATACTTAAAAAAGTGAAATGATTAACATACTAGCTTGATAGAGTGAAAGTCCACAAGTATGAGTCCATCAACCATGTGAACATTGTCATCAAACTTACATGTTTGATTTAAAAGAATTAACTTTTGATTGAACCAATTGTTTTCATTGATAGATTTAAGTTTCCAAACTGCTGCTCGTATTCTAGCTGCTCCCACAATGGATGCTTTGACAGTTATGAAAGATCTGAGTCAAAATTTTCCGACAAAGGCTAGGTAATTATTTTTGTTGCTCTTAAGTAGATATATAAATGATATGAGTTAAGGGAGCAGACAAGAGTCTTCATCGTAATATGTGAAAAAATATTCTGGGGGGAGGTAAACAATATTGGAATTTCCCTTTGGCAATATATCCATTTCTATTTGATCAGTCCAGCCTATGTATATGTTGGACCCTTTTGGGCTTAAGAGGGAGCTTGAGGTTGTTTCTAGGACCATAGTACATGGTTCAGCCAAGGCCTTAGTTGCTGCTTGGAATGAGAGGGCGACAATAGCTTTGAAGTGGATTACACCTTATGTGCTTGGATTCAGAAAAGCTCTATGATTTTCAGAGGAACTATGGGTGATGAGGCAGTATAAAACATGCCTAGAGTTTTGCTGAAAGAAAACAAAGAATGAACCTGATTCAGTGCAGATAAAAGCCTTTCTTTAGAATTTTTCATCCTTATTATACCTGGAGAGAGCCAGCCAGGAACCTTTTTTTAGAATAGTCCATTCCCTTGGGGGTAATCAGAAGAAATTCCTTCCTTGAGTAATTTCTATTTTCTCCCTTGGTAACAAGAGACCAGACATGTATTGCCATTTTGTAGGGGACAATAATTCTGCTTACCTTGAAAGATGTGGTTGTTTGCTACCTCTTGAAGAAGCCATTGCTGAACCCAATGGATCTAGATCAGGAGTGTCAAACTCGATTTCATTGAGGGCCACATCAGACTTGTGTTTGACCTCGGGGGGCAAGAGTGGGCATGGCCAGCTCAACCTCACTCATGTCAGGGGGTGGCTGTGATGGCCCGAACGATCTGCCAGCGAAAATGGACTCCCAAGTTCCATTTTCTGCTGCGACGGCCTCCTGCAACCCTCTGCCAGTGAAAACGGAATTCAGGAGAACTGCCTGTGGCCCTTCTGAGCTCCATTTTCACTGGCAGAGTCACCATGGGCCAGTCCACTGTTTCCAGGGTGGCCCCATGAGGGCCACCTGCGGCCCTCCCAAGCTCCATTTTCGCTGGCAGAGATACCACAGGCCAATCCACTGTTTCCAGCGTGGCCCCACGGGCCAGATCTAAGCACCCTGTGAGTTTGACACCCGTGACCTAGATAATTTTTATTCAGTCTCCAACTTTCCCCTTTTTAAGAAAGGTTATTGAGATTAGCTCACAGTTCCAGAGGACTCCTAGAGGGGCTGGATTATCTGGGCTCTTTCTACCCATAATACTTAGATGCACTTGTCGGTAAGGTTAATTTAGTAAAAGAAAAACTGAAATGGGACAATGATTTAATGGAGTATTTGGCTTTTTGTAGGGCAATAACAAAGACAGTTGTTCCTTCAGAACTGAGATCAGAAATTGAAGAGAACCAAAAGGTAAGAATATGTACATAAGGATATATTCATAGTTAAGTGGGAATATGTCTTAATCGAACATTAAGGTAAACTAGTAATCTGTTCGTATACACTACAGTATTTATTGCCAGATTCCTGTTCTCCTTTTCTGTCAAGGCAACTTTTTATACTGCTAAGTACTTTCAAGCAAATAGTTCTTTTAAGAATAGATTGTACTAATAAAATGTTTACTATTTTTATATATATATTTATATTTTTTAGATTTCTGCAAAGCTTGTTCAGATTTTAAAAAAGCAGAATAATTGCAGAGTATTTCTTTTCACACAAAAATATTGCTCAGTATATCAAATAGCTGTTTAACTTTTTCTAATATATGGATATGAGTTTGAGCATTTGTCATGTAAAAACTTTTCTTCCCAATATTATGGTATATAAAATCTAAATGTTAAATAAAAGTAAAATAAAAACATTTTGATTCCTTTTTCAAGAAACGCCAATTAAAAAGACTTTGGAGGTTTTGCATGTTAACTTGGTAATCAATTTTCTTCAGAGTATGTTGAAGTACATGCTGATTTCAGTTTATGTGAGCAATAATATGGGGCTATGATTACCTGAGGAAGAGAAATGTAGAAAGAGCTAATAATAGGGAGACCATGTGCAAATTTTGTCTTGGGTGAATGAACATTTGTTTATACTGCTATAGCTAAAATCCGCAGTATTAGGATGAATAGTATTTTTTCTTTTTTTGACTGTAAACAAACTTGGTTTCTGCTTTGTTGTTAGTTCTAAATGCTTAAAAATATTGAGCCAATGTATTCATAGCTAGTTTGATTCTAAATATTTCTTTGGAGATAATAATTAAAGGTTACTCATGAGAAACTTATATTGTACTACACAAAATGAAAGCGAGAAGATTTAGACATCTGTGTTATGAGTAGGTTTTTCTATTAGATCATAATACAGATATTGATGTTGTTACATTTGTACCTTTAAATAAATTCCCCATGTCTGTCAAGATTTATGGTTCAATATGAACTGTTTCAGGATTAATTCAATACAGATCTAATTGGCAGAATAAATACTGTGAGCCCCTTTCCATCTATATATTTATAGTCTGTCTCTTCAAACCAAAGCTATCTTTTGTCTGACAACTGTTGCCTAATATTTGTTTCATTTTTTGCCCTGTCATTGTGGGAACACAGACTGTGAAAAATACTATTTAATGAGCTCTCAAGAGTCCTATTCTAGAAATAGAATTACTCCAGAGGAATTGGATTGTCACACTAACTTTAAGATAACCTGATGTCTGACTAAAATGGAGCAGTCATTTATGATTGAGGACATTCTCTTTGACTTGCTTTAAATCAGTATCCACCCAACCTGGTACCATCCAGATAGACTGGGACTGCAGCTCTTTAAATTCCAAGTCAGATGGCAGAAATATTGCTTTCTTTTTTTGCTTTCTTCCCTTAAAAAGATGAAATATTATAGCCAAATTCATCATTTTAGCTGATTTAGCATGCATTTATTATTTAACTGTGATGACTGTAACTGTTCAATTTAGATTTAATTCAGCCATCATATTAGATGTTGCCATCCATGAAAGCCTTTATGTATGTGTAGAACACCTTGTCTTCATGGATAAAACTTCCTTTTTTGTCGACCATTTTGCAATAATTAAGGCCGTTCAACTTTTGTTGAACTAGATCTTAAAGCTAGTTGTTATTGCTTTCCTTTTTAAAAACTACATTAAATCTCTGCTCTGATTATATTTATTTCAAATAAATATACATATTTATTTTTGTGACTCTATATTTAAAAGTTTAAATAAAAGTTTTATTTATATGCCCTTGGGTAAGTAGATGATGTGTAGCCTTCTCCAATCTGGCACCTTGCAGTCATGTTGGGAGAGCTACAGTACAGTATTAATACTTTGGGAGAATACCAGGTTTGAAAAGGCTGAATTGAATCTTCTTTCATCTTACTTTCATATGGGCATATAAATCAAAATCTTACAAATAATAGCAATAAAATACATAGCAAAGAGGGAGTAGTTACCATGTTCTTTACAAAATGTTAAGCACTTGATGCTGACATGAAAGTAAATCAGATTAGCTGCTTGCTTAAAGTGAAAATCAACTTGTGATTATTATGACTCACTACAGACAGCAAGACTATGCTTATTTTAAAATACATTCTTCCATTATTCTGTTTCTGCAGAAAGCCCAACTATTTATTTCACTATATATGATCAAAGCTGGTATAGCATATTGTCATTTTATTGAATAGTAGGAAAATAGGCAAAATGAATTAACTCAAAATGGAAAGGTTAGGCCAACCAAACTCAAATCCCTCAGTGTGGATGTATACACGTAAATGTATATACATGAACAATTTGACATCTTTATGGGTGAACGGTTTGAGAAAACAATATAAACATGGACAATTTCAATTCCTCAAATTGTATTAATGGCTTTCTTACATTCTTTTTCCAGTACTTCAAAGGGACTTTAGGTTTACAACTGGGAGATTCGGCCCTATTCATCAATGGACTGCATATAGATCTAGATACACAGGATATATTTAGGTATGAACTCTTCAGAATGTTCCTTCTTGCTTAGAATTCAATATAATAATTCTAAAAGGCTAGAGTACATCAGTACCCATGTTTTAAAATTTAATGTGATCTGATTTGTGATTTTTCTAGCTTATTTGATGTCCTGAGGAATGAAGCTCGTGTTATGGAAGGGCTGCATAGTTTAGGAATTGTTGGGCATTCCATGCACAATGTGCTGAAGTTGAACATCCAGCCATCTGACTCTGACTATGCTGTAGATATCAGAAACAGTGCAATTTCAGTAAGTATTGCTCTGTCTACATTATGGTGATGCTATGACTCCAATGGTATTGCTAGGAGAATTAGAATAAATTCTTTGTCCAGAGAATTTGCACTTCAGTAAAGAAGCCCTAAGAGTGAGTAACTTTGTTCTATATTTGCTGCATGGAATATTAAGACAGAAATAGTGGGGAAACAATGCTGTATCGCAACATTATAATATTACATATGCAATAGTATTTATTCACACCCAACATTTTCATTTCATATCTACTGTATCTACTGTATTTCATTGTGTCATTTAAGTATAATCTCTAAATGATATTTAGATAAATGGCAAAATTTAGCTCACTTTTCTCTAATTTAATATCTTCCAATTGGACTGACCTAAAATGGCCATGTTAATGGGAATATGGAGTTGTGCTTAAAGGATCTGCTTAGAAAAGCTAGTCTTAATCTTGGGAAATTGTTCTTTTTTAGTGGATCAATAATCTTGAAATTGACAGCAGATACAATTCCTGGCCTTCCAGTGTCCAAGAACTGCTTCGTCCTACTTTCCCAGGTGTGATCCGACAAATAAGAAAAAACTTCCATAATTTTGTGAGTAATATTAATTTACACTAACCGTATTCTAAATATCCAAGATAAGATGGGTTTATATTTGCTTACGTTTTGTGCTTCTAATAGGGCATTTGGATCAAATACTTCAATTTTATTCTGGGTGTTCATTGTATTCTTGAGGCTGATTATAATTTTAAAATATGACATTCTTTCATGAATCATCTGGCAAATTTGAGAGAATAGTCCACCCAATATTAACTTATGAAGCCAGATAAAACAAATGTCTGCATTTGTTCATTTGCTTGTATAAAATATGTAGGTGAAAGGAGAAGATTCTTCTGCATTTAGTTAATTATAGCTTTTTTACACAAACTAGGAATAATAGTAAATTAGCTTCAGAAACTGCAGTTGTTATGTTATCTCATTTTAATTCTATCCAGAGTTCATTGTTCTAGCTATCAGGACAAATCCTTGTCTACAAGGAACAGTATAAGTTAGGATTAACCATGTGGAGAAGGAAAAGTATATGAACTTGGAAGGAGATTGTCGTTGTTCATGCCATGGATTTGTACATTGCTTTAATTTGTTCCTTGGACCTGCAAGCTAAAGATATAATTATTAGACAACTGAAGCCCTAATTTAAAAAGCTTTGGAATTTGGCCGCACTTGGAAACAATTATATATTAGACAGACCTATTTTAAATGTTATATTTTGGCTTGTTTGCTTTTGCTAGACCTAATTATACATTGTATTCTTTCAGAAATATTGAATGAAATTCATATTCCTAATTTTGTTCAGGTGCTTCTCCTAAATCCATCCCATGAGAGTTCAGCAGAATTGCTAGGTGTGGCTGAAATGTTCCTGTCTAACCATATACCACTGAGGTAAAATTGTAGCTTTTTCCATTCAGAACTTTTACGTTTATTTTTGAAGCTGAGTAATATTCTCATCTATTCCCCTTTTTGATCCTGAGAAAAGAAAACATTTCAGAATATTGAAAGTCTCATTAGTATTCATGCAATCTTCCCATCCTTTTCCTAACCATCTGGGAAAAATGAAATAGAGCCCTTTTGAGTTTGTTGACAAATGTGAATTATATATATCAGAACATTTTCCCATGCCTCACCATTTCTGTGTGTTGGTTTTGTTATTGCACTAGCACATGATTTGGTCTGTCTACAAAGTTATCTATCATGTTTAAGAATGTTTATGTTTATTTTTGAAGTTGAGTAATATTCTGATTGTTCCAAATTTTAGCTGTATATAACTTTCAGAGTACTTAACATATTTAATAATAGCAGAGATTAAGTGGTTTGTTTATGCTTGGTAGATCCATAATCATTCCTGTTTTCTTGATAGCTGTTAGGGAATGGACAGAATCTGCATTTACCAAAATGATGGACATTGCCATTGAATCATGTACCGAGTTCACACTTTCAATTTTTGAATATAGTTTAATCCTTCTTTTAAATAGGATTGGCCTGGTCTTTGTAGTTGATAATTCCGAAGATGTTGATGGGTTACAAGATGCTGGAGTTGCTCTCCTTCGAGCATATAATTATGTGGCACAGGAAGTAGATACGAATTATGCATTTCAGACAATTATATCTGTGAGTAATATGTCCCATATGAATGTAAATATATTTCAAATACTTTGGCCCTTGGTTGTGATAATGAAAAGAGAGTTGTTTCTTTGGTATTATTGAGTTTGTTTGTTTATTATAATCAAATTTATATGACTCCCCATCTCACAGAAAGTTACTCTGGGCAGTGTACAATAATCTCAAAGAGTTAAACTCAGTTTGTTCCTAAAGCCTATTTGTTTCTGAAAAGATTTCCTTCTGAAAAGGCAAAGCATCTTTCTTTATTCTTCAGGATAAACTTGACTGCCTATGATTTGTCTAAGAAAAAGAGATGTAATATTACCCAATGCATCTTCATTTCTCCTTCTCATTCTGTAATTATATTGATACCAGTGAAGGACAATATATACCTATCAGGAAATTTGTTAGAATTTCTCTTTCTCTTTCAGTTTCCACTCTCTTTTCTCTTCATTGCTGTTATATCTATGCTATGAGAAGTTAGCTATCTCTAGAGAAGACTCATATACAGAAGGGAATATTTCTATCTCTCCTAACTTTAATGGTGTTTATTTTCATAAATGATTCCCTTCTAGAGGCCCATTTAAATTAAATTAACTTTATTATCCCTTCATGAGGTCATACTAACATACTAGACACTTTCTTCAGAGAAAAGTCAGAAGGAAAAATTGTTTCATCAATAAGAACCTATAAGAATTATAACAAGAACAGTGTTTAATGCATTTTAAAATGTGTGTTGCGTGATACACTAATTTTGAGGGTTACACAATCTTTCAATAAAACAGGTAATAAACGTATTGTTCCTATACAGAATACTGAACATATTTGTGAGGTTAAAAAGATATAGTACTCCTACACTGTCTTGTGTAGATATATATTATTGGGTGGGGGTGAGGGAGTGAGTAAAAAACAAAGCACTAGACATCATGGCCAGTTTTGAACTAGTTTGGAGGAAGAGAAAAAGTGATGCCAAGTAGGTATTAGAGGAAGGATGTTTCAGTAATATTCTGAAGATTGTGTATTTCATATTTCCTGTTACAGATGTATAATAAAGTGAATGCAGGAGAAAAATTGAAGGTGGAACATGTGATTAGTGTTCTTGAAAAACAGTATCCCTATGTAGAAGTAAACAGCATTTTAGGAATTGATTCTGCCTATGATCAAAATAGGAAGGTAAGGAAGTCATATTATTGTTACTATTTATACTTTTTAACATCAGTATATAAAGCATACATATCATACTTCAGATGTATATGGAAAGGAATTACTTTTATATGCCTGAGGTAGTATCAAAAATTAAAGTTAGTAAAATAATTTTCTGTGCAGGAAATAAATTATAGGTACTTAGTGAAGATTATATCTTCATTTAATGATTATATATCAAAATACAGGTAGAATAAGAAGCAAGCAGTGCAACCTTCTTTCATTATTGAAGTTAGAAAACCAATGTGATGAGTTAATTCTATGCATGGTACTTGACACAAATATTCACCAAATGTATGTCCCTCCCCCGATATGTCAGTATTATCCATGATGGTTTGGAATTCTTAAAATAGTAGTCCCATCACACCTGATTTAGATAGGAGAAATATGGGCTTTGAACTTTGGGGAAATTATTTTAAAGTTTATTTTCATTATTATATCCCCATAGATCAGTGCTTTTCAGGCTTGCGACTTTAAGATATGTGAACTTCAATTACCAGAATTATTCAGCCTGCTTTTCAACTCATTTCTATAGATGATATTTCAGCACAAAATTCTTTTATCAAATAGGAACTACTAATTCTACTGGCTATCTGGTCTACTTATAGAATATTTCTTCCAGATGTTTGCATTTAAATTAGATTGAATGGATAAATAATTTCATAAATAATGTGTAAAGTACAGTAAGGATATTGTGCTATGTTGGTACAGTTTATTCATAAAACCTATTAATGGAGTATGTAGTAATAGAAAATAGGAACGTCATTGTACTTTCTCTGTCTTCTTTGTATTTCAGGAAGGATATAGTTACTATGAACAGACTGGTGTTGGTCCTCTACCCATTGTGCTTTTTAATGGAATGCCACTTCAAAAAGAACAACTGGATCCAGATGAACTAGAAACAGTAACTATGCATAAAATCTTAGAAACCACTAGCTATTTCCAAAGAGCTGTGTACCTGGTAAGTTAGATTTCTGATTATCAAGAGTTTCAAGAAATTAATAGAATATTTTTGTGTTACAGCTTATTTTGTGTTCCTTAAAAAAGCTTTAAATCTAGATTTGTCAAGCAATCTTCACTGTACTACCAAATATTTTTAAATGGCGTATATACAATATACAGCATATAAAAAGTAGTTAATGTGGTATGAGATAAGCTATTACAGAAATAAATCAGCTTTTTAGTGGATGTACAGAAGTAACATGGTGGCAATCTTATAACAGTGGAGTACAACATGTAAATGATTTTTAATTTTTTAAAGAAATGATTTTTTTTTATTATTCTGATTTTCCAAATAATTCCAGCATTTTGATTTTGATCTGTGTTTCAGGGTGAATTGTCCAATGATCAGGATGTAGTTGAATATATCATGACCCAACCCAATGTTGTTCCAAGAATCAACTCTCGGATATTGATGTCTGACAGAGAATATCTAGATTTAACTGCAAATAGTAAGGCCAATATAAAGCATTTCTAATAAGCTTGATTTGGAACATAACAAAAAAAATCATTGTTTCACATAATGTTCATAAGTCTGCTTCCACCCCCCACCTCCCCCCAGTTCTAGTTTAATCAAAAGGAGGCAATTGAAAGCATAACCCTCCTTTGTAAACCAACTGCAATTGTTCCTTTATTGTGAAAAACAATAAAGGTTACACTATGGAATGTTTAGAAAACCCAGGATCAGAAACCCTGGTTTATTGTTTAAACTAATTGTAGCTTGTCATAGATTAAATGAAATAACAAACAGGTGCTGTTTGAAAACAAAACTAATATTTACAAACTCTTATTGTAGTCATACTAGGTGAAGAGAAGAAGATACGTATGATTTCAGAGGAACCTAATATTTAGCAATGATACCAATAGTTGAACTGCAATGATCGCAATAGTCTGAGCTTGGTTTTCTCTTGCAGATGTTCCATTATCCAACTAGGCAATATCGTCAGTGCTAGAAGCAGTGGGGTTTGGTCTCTGTTTATATACAAGTGGCTTGCCCTGTCAGTGTTGGTAGGAATGTTCTTAGTGGTTCCTTGACTAGACTGTTGTTTACTGTTAGCTTGTTTGTCTGAGTTAGTATCCTATTCCCTTATTGTACTTATGATGTTATCTAGCTGGGTAATGAAATGTCTGCAAGAAAACAACCAAGTTTAGAGAGCACCACATTTGGCAATGATTTAATATGACTTCTGAACCTAGGTTCTTGACCAAGTTATTACAATGACTCCATCTCTTGCACCTCATTGAAGCTGTATTATAAATTGGTGAATGGTTAGATTGAAAGCAGTAGAGAGTACTTGTAAAAAGAACAGAAAATAGAGTGGAAATATGTGTTGTATATTTGTTTGTCTGCCTTGATGCAGTATTATGTATGCATGTACAATCTTTTGCCTGTCAAAGAATGTATTATTAAAATCTTTATTTTCAAGACTCAGGAGATAAGCTTTCTTCTGTTTTAAAATAATTTTTATTAAAGAAGTTTTTAACAGAATACCTCTTCAAATATGTAAGGGATGCAAAGAGTTCCTTCATACATGCCTAAAAATATTTAAATCCACATATGGAGGGGGGGGGCTTTATTTCTTTCTTTCCTACATGAACGTCTCTTCATATCAGCAATAGAATATCATGCAACCTTCAAAAGCAGCATTGGGAATTTGAGAAGATATTAAAAGAAAGCAGAGGACAGAAATATTTTGATGAATAATTGACAATTCCACCTGAATTGCAATAATTGCAGAATGTAAATCCCTTACATATTTGAGGAGGTGTGTTTGCATAAAATGCATACTGTACCAAGATAGTTTTGATTTTGTCAGATCTATAAAATCAAACATTAAAATGTTAATATGACAATGCTTGTGCTTATAAATGGTTTGCTGCTAAGGTGTCTCATTTATTCTACTTGCTCACGTTGTTAAATATTTCTCTTTTTGAGACTTATCACAGTTGTATTTATTTTTTCTAGATAATTTCTATGTGGATGATTATGCTAGATTTAGCACCTTGGATTCCAAAGACAAGACAGCTGCTATAGCCAACAGCATGACTTACCTAACCAAAAAAGGTACAGTTATGAGTTATTTCTTCTTTGGGTATTGCATCTGATGAAGAAAATATGTATACCATATTATGCACAGTTATATTTTGTTGAAAAGACTAATGAAGCCTTAAAGGTTTTCTGGTGACTCTTTATGCTAGTTTAAACCATATTCCCTCTCAGTCTTCATTTACATTTTGTAATTTGTGGAGCAGAATATAATTTAGAATAATTTAGAAAAAAAAAGGTTCCATTTCAAGGTGAAATGATTTTCCTCTGACCTTTTGTCTGCTCTACCAGGGCTCCCCAACCTCTGGTCCGCGGACCACTACCAGTCCGCGGCCTATTGGGAACTGGGCCCCGCAAGTGGCAGGTGAGCACGCAAGTACACAAAGCTCCATTTGTACAAGTGGCAGATGTGCACACAAAACCATTCCCTACCCTCCACGCCACTGCTGCTGCCGGTCCGCGGAGCCGGGGAGGTTGGGGACCACTGTGCTATACTATACTATTGTTTATTTGCAATACATGATTTTCTGCCACGTCTTTCCTGCCCTGCTATATTATGCATTTGTTTCTATAAATCCAACTGTGGTCAACTGCCAACGTTGTTTATAAATAAGCGTTGAATTTTATCTATATTACTCATGTTGGTTGCAATCATCATAATCCGTAACTGAGAAAATAAGGAATACTGGGGAACCAATGCACATATAATAATTTTATGCCAGATAAGCATAGCAGTTCTTCAGAAAAAAAAATCCAAACTTCTTAAATTGACACTGTTCACATTCTGCAATAAACCATTGCATGTTGTAAGCATGATATGCTGATTAAGCTACAATAGCTGAGTTCACAGATTCTGCTAAGCCAAAATGTAGTTTGGATTTTGTGTGAATTTAATTATTTAAATTGTGAATAATATTGTAATATTATGTGTTAATAAACCAGTATGGCTAGTTCAGCATTCATAGCTTAGGATAATATATATAAATCTTACCAGTTATTGTAGTTATGACACCTACTAACCAAAGAAGATGATAGGTAATCTTTTTGCATAATAGAAATTATATTTACTGTTTATTGCTGATATATGACTCCACTTTCGTTCCCTTCCCATCCCCATCCCCATCCCCATTCTATCCTGTGCTATCCTGTCCTGTCCTGTCCTGTCCTGTCCTGTCCTGTCCTGTCCTGTCCTGTCCTGTCCTATCCTATCCTATCCTATCCTATCCTGAAATATTTGATATTTTACATTGATATTTGTATCTCAGATGTTTCTGATTTAATTCTGTTTCCTACATCACCTTAAACATTTGAGCAAAAGTAGTGAACAAATTCAGTAGTCCAATTAAATTAATATGCACATCCAGATTTTTAAGTAGCAACTATACTAAAAATATTTCATCCAATGTCTAGGAAACACCATTTAAGTGTATGGGTATCCTCAACTTTCTCTTATTCTCTCTTATTCTCTTATTATTACTCCTTGAATGACTTTTAGTAATGGAAGCTTGAAAATCTAGATGAGAACTGGGGAGTTGTTACTCCAAAATTTTGTCTTACTTCTGCAGTAGAAATCGCTTTAGGCCAGGGATGTCAAACTCAATTTCATTGAGGGCCGCATCAGGGTTGTGTTTGACCTTGGGAGGCCAGGGTGGGCGTGGCCAGCTCAACATCACTCGTGTCAGGGCGCCTGTGGGGGCCCAAGCACTCTGCAGGCAAAAACAGGCTCCCGTGCTCAGTTTTCAGCTGCTATGGCCTCCTGCAACCCTCTGCCATGAAAACGGGCGGCCCTCCTGAGCTCCATTTTTGCTGGCAGAGGCACCGCGGGCTGGTCCTTCACTGTTTCCAGGGCGGCCCCATGGTCCAGATCTAAGCACCCCACGGGCCGGATCCAGCCCCTGAACCTTGATTTTGACACCCCTAGTTTAGGCCAATAAATTTCAGTTTTATTTATGGAAGGAATAGTTCAAGTTTAATTAAAGGAGTCACTTCTTTAGACATGATGGGCCTGTATTTTTGGAGGGGTAGCTAGTCTCATCCAACAGAGCATGAAATTGGCTGGCTAGCTTCAGATTAGGTTTCACTGCAGAAACTCTTCTAGTCACATTCTTCTGGCCTTGGTAAGACAGTGAAACATTCCTATGTATTATTTTGTTACTCTCAGACTTTAAATATCAAATATGGCAATAGTGGTTATGATAGTTATGATACCTCTGAAAGCTTCTAGTATGGTGGGCTGCAGATTCCATGCTAGATAATTGTTTAACAGAAGAACAAGTGAAGCAAGAATCTTCTTTTAACATTAGGGATAAACATTCCTGCAAATTGTTACCAATATTTCTGGCAAAGGAAAGGCAACAATTTTGTTTGCTTTCTTTGGGAGAAAAGAGCAATTTAGGCTATTGTCTTTCTTTCATCTGAGGGAGAAAAATAATTCTAGTAAAAGAAGTTCAAAAGTGTAGCTAAAAAGAACAGACCTTAGAAGTCAGGTGCTGGTGCTGGTAGGGAAACCTGATTTCAAATCAGATGCGATACATTTTTGAGATACGGAGTTTTATTTTCCTTTTGATAGAAACAAAGTAATTCTTAGTTGATTTTCATTTGAGTTGGTTATAAGGTTCTATATGCCCTACAATGGCTCAAGGATATTTAATGAGGTCAATTCTGTAAACTAATTTTATGTTTTTCCACTCTTTCCTGTTTTACTTTTGTCAGGAATGTCCTCCAAGGAAATTTATGGTAATGAACTTGAGTGTTTCTTTTTCTTTCTCACACTTTTATTACTAATTTTAATCTTTTAAGGAATGTGGTCTTTAAGTCTTACTGGCTTAGGACTTATTGCGAATGAGAAATCATTGCATATTGTTTTTAAGAAATCTTTGAATAACAATTTGAATGAATAGTATTTGTATAAATATTAACGTATTTCTTAACTTTCTTGCAGGTTTTCTATATTGCTTTTAAAAAATATTCTGAAATTAGTCATGTAATTTCATTAGAATAACTTCATTAGAATAACAACTTCATAAGATATCACATGCACATGCTTATTTTTCACTCTTTGCAAAATAGGCTTGATTTAAAATAAGTAGTATTCTTCATAAATACTAATACCCCAGTGATTTTGATATTGTCTAAAAACTGCTTTCTATGCATTGCCCATGCCCAATATGTGCATTATGCATTATGACAGGATCGTATTCAATTTTCTTCCTTTTATCTTTTTCTTACACAGATGATACTTTTGTCAGGCCAGTGACATTTTGGATCGTTGGAGATTTTGATAAACCATCTGGAAGACAATTGTTATATGATGCTATCAAACACCAAGTATGCAACTAACAATCTTCATCGAAAAACTGGGAGAGGGGGAAGACTGAGTTTAACACTTGTTTGATTTTTGAAGATAGATAAGATAGACAAGAAAAACTGTTAGGCGTTTATATTTTCAAACGGGGACTGCCTTGTGTAGGGTCTCAAAAGCTCTCTTTGGGTGGAGAGGAATTATCAAACAGCTGGTCTACTCACCATGCCAGTTCTTCATTCTGCCATGGTCATTGGCTCCATTTTTCAGGACTGCTTCAATCTTCCATTTCCTCTTATTAGTTTTTAGGTTTTTATCCATTTTTTAAATAAATAACTCAAGGCAGTGAACATACCTAATATTCCTTCCTCCTGTTTTTCCTACAACAATAACCTTGGTGAGATGGGTTTGGCTGAGAAAGAATGAAGCTTGATGTAGAGTTACACATAACTGCACCTAGGTGTTGCCGCATACCTAAGAGGTTGATGGATAAGCCTAGATTGCAGATGGCTGCAGACGGGCTGACACACATATCTCCTAAATCCCAAATGTGTGTTGTGTAGAGGAAGCACCTCCTAGCCAGAATGTTAACATTTGTAGAAATATAAATGCACATTTGCATCTACGCAACCATCCCTGAACTTCAGACACACATGGTCCCTGATGTGCAGTGATGTAGAAATCTAATCCAGGCTTAATTGGCCCAAGTCACCCAGCTAATTTTCATTCCTAAAGTGGGATCAGAATTCACAGTCTTCTAGTTTCTGAGTCAGTGTTTTAATCACTATATTAAACTGGCTTATGATCTCTCTTTTAAAAAAAAAGCTGACTTGCTGGTTGTCACAGTTCTTTCTTTCACTAAAGAACTGTAAAATAACATTTTAAATCTGCATTTCATTTTCCTCTGTAGAAATCCAGTAATTTTATTCGGATTGGTGTGATTAACAATCCCAGTGAAGACCCAGCAGCTGAAAACACAATCATTGCCAGGGCCATATGGGCAGCCTTGCAGACACAGACATCAAACAATGCCAAAAATTTTATCACAAAATTACTCAAAGAGGAAAATGCAAAGATGCTGGAGGATGGAACAGATATCACAGAATTTGCTGTTGGAGTAAGTGTTGAAGATGGCTTTTTTACTGTAAGATAAACAAACACAGTAGGAATAATAGCAAAACACAGCAACATTCTTTCTAAATTCCAGCTTCCTTCTGAAGTAACCAGACAGCATAAGATGCATCACATTGTCTTTTAATGAAATATTTACCCCCTCCCTTTTCTAGGGTATGGAAATCAATACATTTAAAGAGGCCTTTGAAGCTCCTGAAGTGGGTTTTATTCTTTCACATGCTGTGTACTGCAGGGATGTTCTTAAACTGAAGAAAGGACAGAGAGCGGTGATTAGCAACGGAAGGGTGAGCAACTTATATTTATAAAACGAGAAAGGCTTTACTTGCAGATATCTCTGGTGCTAATGTGGTACTTTTTTCCCCCTCTACACAACAGAATGCTAATTTTGGATTCATTTTAATGTAAATCAAACTCCTGACCATAATTTTAAGTCCTTTTATGGGGACTCTACAAAGATGATAAAATGAGCTTCTTAAAACAGAATTATTATGTATATTCTTTGCTACAGTGTACGTTTATCGATTTTCAACTGTGAATCCTCTATCTCTGAACTTGAAGTTCTGATGATCTGTTATTATTTATTCATTTATTTATTAGATTTTTACCCCACATAATCTAACAATCTCTTGGCAATTTACAGCTATTAATAGAGAAATATAACAAGAGATCTAAAACCCATAAACATACAAAGCCTAACAAAGAGGTGTTACAAAACCAAATTTCGTTTGGAAAAATTAAGTCTTGAACATCTTTCAGAAGGTGGTCAAGATTGGAACAGCTTGTCAGAGTTTGTTGCAAAAATCAAATCCACAAAGCACAGACAGGCAGACTACTCTGACACAGCTGTTACCCCAAAACTTTTTGAAATATTCAGCACTAGCACCAAAAAACACTTCTGAGTTTGCCTGTCCTGATCTCCAAAAATTGGGGAACAATCAGCTGCTTCTTTCTGCATGAGTGTAATAATCAGACCAGTTTTTATAGGCAAATGTGGTGTTGTAATCTGTGCTAATATGTTCCAACTCCAGCTTGTTGGTGATTATTCAGAATAGGTTTATATTAGCATTTATCTTAGAATATGTTGTCCTGCATAACTCCTTTGTGATACTAAGATTTGCACAGAAAGAACTTAATAGACTGCTGTAAAGCTGAAGGCATCTCCCTCCCTCCATCCTTATACTTCCAGTTTTGAAATACTTTTCCAGTGAGGCAAATTTGGTCCTCCCTCAATTATTTTCTATTCCAGACAAACCTATCTTATTTTCCCAGGCATTTTACCTTCTCTTTTTGTGCTGCAGAGTACTTATGTCCTACTTTCCATATTAACAGCTATTTAAAGTGCTTGTATTATTTTAAGCTATGGTAGGGTTAATTTATTCTGCTGTTCCCAGCTTCAGTCTTTAAAATTGTGTATTGGAATTACAGCTTAACATCTAGCAGTGAAATGTTTCTGGTTTTTTGTACTAATAATAGTGTGTAGTAAGCATTCAGTGTAGAAGTCTATGCAGATTCTCAATCATCCAGGTCATGGTTGTCCCAAAGTTGCTTTTTCAAGAGGCAAGTGGACTTTGGTTTTTCTTTGAAGACGTTTCGCTTCTCATCCAAGAAACTTCTTCAGCTCTCTTGGATAAGAAGCGAAACATCTTCAAATAAAAACCAGAAAGTCATCTTTGGGACATTCAATGTAGAAATATTTGCTTATTGTGAAAGACTACCAAGGTAGTTAGCAACAATTAGCAACAAAATCAAAATAAAACAATTGGATCAAATAATCAAGCAGCACATTGATCCTACAGGCAGTAAAAGTTAATAAACCTCAAATGTCAATGAGCCTAATACTAAGAGAAACTGAACAAACATCTTGAAAGAGAATATTTTTATGCCTAGGTGGCATAATCAGAATGACCCTGCTTCATGTGAAATCTCACCTGATATGACACGGTAGTACTGATACCAATCTAAATGAAAGATTGCCATTTTTTACTGTTCAAAAAAAATTGCAAAGCTATTGTATGTGTTGTATTCCCAATGGTAATGCATGTTAAGATACTGTGCATGTTGCAGGATATGTCTGGTTCAGATTACTTCGTAGTGATCATGATCATACCATTTCATCTTCATTTCAGATTATTGGTCCATTGGAAGCTGGGGAGCTTTTTAACCAGGATGACTTCCACTTGCTAGAAAATATTATTGTAAAGACATCTGGGCAGAAAATAAAATCTCATGTACAGCAGTTAGGAGTGGAAGAAGATCTGTAAGTAAAAATTGAGTAGGTTATAGAAAGGAAGTGAAATTCTTCACTGAGCTCTGTTGGTAGTTTCAGTGTTTGTAGAATACATAAGAGAGATTCTTCCTCTGTCATGCCACCCTCCACATAATGGTACTGGTAGTTGTGTATTAAAAACAGAAAAATAATATCTTTGGCAAAACCAGGGCGTATTAGGCAGAAATAGAATGGTATATTCCAAATTTATTTTGCGGATACAGACATTCCTTTAAAATCCAGGTGATTTTAAATGCAGAGAGATTGTATTGTAAGATTTTAACTTATATTGATTCTGTTATTTTTCTTTACATTTTCCCTGGTAGCACAATATCTTTAATGTGTTAGGGGGTATTATAGTTTATCTCCCATTCATAGTATTTCGAAGAACACTTGACTGAAAATATTTAAACCTTATTTTATAATAGTACTACATGAGCAGAAAGTATAAAACATGATACCAGTAGTCCTCGCCTTATGACCAGATTGAGCCCAAAGTTTCTGTTCCTAAGCAAAACAGTGCCCCATTTTACAACCTTTTTTGCCACAATTGCTAAGCAAATCACTGCAATTCTTAAGTGAATCATGCAGTTGTTAATTGAATCTGGCTTCCCCATTGACTTTGCCAGGTAGGGTTAGAAATGATGATCACATGATCCGGAGACAGTGTAATTGTCATAAAGACATGCCAGGTGCCAAGTGCCCAAATTTTGATCACGTAACTCTGGGAATGCTGCTGCAACAGTCATGTGAACACCGGTGATAAGTCTCTTTTCAGTGCCGTTGTAACTTCGAATGTCACTAAATGAATGGTTGTAAGTTGAGGATTAACTCCGCATTGCTTCTCTTTGAAAAGCAAATGAAAAACAACTTCACTCTTATTTACAGAATGAGTCTCATCTGGGATCCTTGGGGCTCTTTGAGCTTGCTTGTTTTCTTGCAGACCCCAACTATGTAACTTCAGTGCTAATCTAGATGTTACCTAGTTTGAGTTATGAAACATCTGCAAGAAAACAAGCAAGCTCAGAGAGCATTAAGGACCCCTCATGTCAACTCTGAGTTACAAATATTCTCCGTTATGAGTCTCATCTCTTATTCTCCCTTTGTCTTGTAGCTTTCTGGTTTGCGTGAAGTTGATTTTTTATCTGCATTCTAATGGAACAGTGGATTGTGGCTTCATCCTTCTTCTGGTCTTTCCATCCTCCAGTATCCCTGTGTGCCCCTCCCAAGCCAGTTCTCAGAGCAAGGGAAATGAAATAGATATCTCTTGTAAGCAAGCAAAAAGAAACAGCTAGTTGACTTGCATTTAAGCCACAGGATTTCATATATGGTCTATTTATCATTTGCAAAAGCAGCACTTACAATTTGTTTGTTTTTTTGTTATTATATCTCAAGTGACCTTTTTAAAGATAATAACATTGGCAGGAAACATTGGCAGGATGGTCTTTTTCTCTTTCTTCAGTGCAAGTGACCTTGTCATGAAGGTGGATGCTCTTCTGTCTGCACAACCAAAGGGAGAAGCGAGGATTGAATACCAATTTTTTGAGGACAGATACAGGTAAAAATAATCTGCAATTAGTCTTGTCTGTCTGCCAAGAATAATATGCATTCAGGTTCTGTAAAATATAAATAATCCTGAAAAGATTTCATTCATTAGAATTTCCAGGCATGTTTTCTTCAAAAAATGTTAAGGAAGTATTTAAAAGATAAAATAGTAACGGATTATATGTACACATGAGTTGACTCTTTAAGTGTTCTAAAAACGGAATTCATAAATGTTTTAGACTTTTGCTGATATTTCTGTCATAGACTAAATACAAACATCAAGATTGCACATATTGTATGTAGTTTCTTTTTCTTTTTTCTTTTTCTAGTGCAGTTAAGTTGAGACCAAAAGAAGGAGAAATATATTTTGATGTTGTGGCTATTGTTGATCCCGCGACTAGAGAGGCACAAAGACTTGCTCCATTGCTTATGGTGTGAAATTATTATTACTATTATTGTTGTTGTTGTATTATTGTTGTTGTTGTTGTTATCTCTTTTATTCTTTAAACATGAAACTCAGTCAACTGAACATTTAAAAATATATCACAAATATCATTGACTGGTGCTGATGGTTGATATGGGTTGCTGCTAGCATCCTATTATTTTTTTCATCATCCTATCCTATTATTATTATCTCTTTTATTCATATGTTTATTCATAAACATATCTCTATTATGATTATGATTATGATTTATATTGGTAACTGCAAAATGTTTGGAATATTTTGGGTAGTTATAGATATTTTTTCTTTGACCAGTAGAGGAAATAAGCTGCTCATTTTACAAGTAATGTGTGAAACCTATTGTAAAAGAAGTCACCCTTAACATGCAAAATACAGGTAGTTCTCCACTTACAACAGTTCGCTTAGTGACCATTCAAAGTTAGAACGGCACTGCAGAAAGTGACTTTTGACCATTTTTCATACTTACGACCATTGCAGCTTCCCTGTGGTCATGTGATCAAAATTCAGACACTTGACAACTGACTCACATTTATGACGGTTGCAGTGTCCCGGGTCATGTGATCACCTTTTGCAACCTTCTGACAAGTAAAATCAAAGGGGAAACCAGATTCACTTAACAACCATGTTGCTAATTTAACAGCTGCAGTGATTCATTTAACAAATGTGGCAAGAAAAGTCATAAAACAGGGCAAAACTCACTTTACAAATTTCTCACTTAGCAACATAAATTTTGGGCTCAATTGTGGTCATAAGTACCTGTATGCTGGCACTTGTTGAAACATTTTCAAAATATACTATTACCTTGCCTTATCTTAGTTTTTTGTGAGTAATAATAACTTTTAAGAACACTCTTGTAAAGCTTTAAACAAAAAGACTTAAGATGTTAGATTTTAAAAGCATTATGTGTTAATATGGCAAATGCTGCAATACATAATTCATGACCTGTGCAAATCCTTTGGAAGAAGTGTTTTATTAAGTGCAAGGGTGCACATGACACACGTCAAATATAAAAATAAAACAGATGTACCTTTCTCCAGATCCGACTCTCTGTGTTTTAAGCCAGAGTCTATTCTGCACATCTGCTTCACTTAACTGAGGAAAGGGAGAAGAAAGGAGGAGAGCCTGAGCATGCACACACATATGGAGGCAAGAATTAGTTTATGAAGCAGCTGTATGAACTTTAAAAAAATGTGCAGCTGTTTTAGTGATTCAGTTGTGCTCCTTTATATTGCACAGCCCAAGGAGATAAGAGATTTGAATTAAATTGAATGCATTTAGAGAGCACTTTGATTTGTTAAGTAACTAGCTTTTAAGTTTTCTTATGTTAGCTATATGTGTAATATCAATTAACAGATTTAATAAGTTCTTCCCCTATAGCAGTTCTTCCCCTATAGCAAATATGAGTGCATTTCAATGTTTATGAGCTAGTAGAAAGAACATTATGGATATGAGAAGAGGAAGAAACTGCACGAACTTTGTACTTTAATTGCATTTAGATTTATGTGTCCTTTTCTCTTGATTTAGGTATTGAACAAACTCATAAATATGAACCTCAGAGTTTTTATGAACTGTCAATCCAAACTCTCTGACATGCCTCTGAAAAGGTAAGGTATAATAACCTAAGTCAAATGTAACAAGATTTATTTTATTTATTTTATTTTATTAGATTTCTATACCGCCCTTCTCCCGAAGGACTCAGGGCGGTGAACAACCTAAAGATAAAACACAGGAATACAAAATTTAAAATAGATTAAAACAGATTAAACAATTTGGCTCAATTTTAAAAATATCCCATAATTAAACAAATTAAAATTAGTGTTTAAAATTTAAATTTTAAAATTTTAAAAGGGAGAAGATTTAGGCCAGACCAGCTTGATGGAATAAAAACGTTTTAAGCGCGCGGCGGAAGGTGCGCAGATCCGGGATCCTCCGTATCTCCGGGGGGAGCTCGTTCCAGATCGTAGGTGCCCCCACAGAGAAGGCTCTCCTCCTAGGGGCCGCCAGTCGACATTGTTTGGCCGACGGCACCCGGAGGAGCCCCTCTCTATGGGAGCGTACTGGCCGGTGGGAGGCTATTGGTGGTAGCAGGCGGTCCCGTAGATAACCAGGTCCTAAGCCATAGAGCGCTTTAAAGGTGGTAACCAGAACCTTGAAGCGCACTCGGAAGACCACTGGGAGCCAGTGCAGCTCGCGCAGGAGAGGTGTTACATGGGAGCTCCACGTTGCTCCCATAACCACCCGCGCGGCCGCACTCTGCGCCAGTTGGAGCCTCCGAGTGCACCTCAAGGGGAGCCCCATGTAGAGAGCGTTACAATAGTCCAGACGAGAGGTGACGAGGGCATGAGTGACCGTGTGTAGGGAGTCCCGATCTAGAAAGGGACGCAACTGGCGAATCAGGCGAACCTGATGAAAAATCCTCCTGGTCACGGCCGTCAAGTGCTCTTCTAGAGACAGCCGTGAATCCAGGAGGACGCCCAAGTTGCGAGCCCTTTCCATGGGGGCCAATGATTCGCCCCAATAGTCAGCGATGGCGCCAGCTGACTATATCGGGACGTCGGAAACCACAGCCACTCAGTCTTGGATGGGTTGAGCCTTAGCCTGTTCCTCCCCATCCAGATCCGTACGGCCTCCAGGCACCGGGACATCACTTCAAGGGCATCGTTGGGGTGGTCCGGGGTGGAGATGTACAGCTGGGTGTCGTCAGCGTACTGGTGGTACTTCACCCCGAAACCACGGATGATCTCACCCAGCGGCTTTACATAAATTACTATATTACTATAAAGATATAGTAATACTGATAAAATATTATGATTACTGTGCTTTTAATGCTAATATTGGAAAACTGCAGGCTACAGCTAGTTATTAATTTCATTTTTATTTTCACTCTTTCACTGCTGAATTGTTTGTCTGATGTTAATCTTAACACCAGAATTAACATCAGAGAATCAAGCAATAAACAACAGTCCAATGAAAGAACTACCAAGGAGTACACAATCCCCTACCCCCACCAATACTAATAGCTACTGTATATAAACAGAGTAGCAAACCCCACCCCCTTCTAGGATGAAGAGATTATCTAGTCTGGTAATGAAATGTCTGCAAGCAACCAGCAAGAGACCAAATGTTTAATACTAAAACATTTAAGTGTTTGTCATCTTTACCTCTTAGCTTTTATCGCTACGTTCTGGAGCCAGAAATTACTTTTACAGCAGAAAAACACCTTATTCCTGGACCAGTTGCCAAATTCTTGGATATGCCTCAATCACCATTATTTACTCTGAATCTAAATACTCCAGAGAGCTGGATGGTGGAGTCAATAAGAGCATCATATGATCTTGACAACATTTATTTGGAGGAGGTAAATTTATTAATATGCATTCAAGTTTTAGAGAAGGATAGAAATATTCCATAAAGCTTTCAGCTAAAACTTTTTAGTCAATTAATTGAAGATTAAAATCTGCACTGTCTTAACCAGCATGATGATTTGGAGGATAAGATGCATATAATTTATTTGCTTTTATCTTCCAATAATCTACTCTGATTTTTGTTTCAAGGACTTGGATTTTTCCATTAAAGAATAGGCTTTTCAATAAAGTTTTTTTTTTAATGCTGTAACAGTAACAGAGTTTGAAGGGACCTTGGAGGTCATCTAGGCAACCCCCTGCTCACACAGGAAATCTGTACTAGGGATTTGAACCGCTAACCTTTCTGATTGACAAGCTCAGTGCCTTAGCCACTGAGCCACCTAGTCAGAGGTCTTCTACTCCAACTTCCTACTCAGACAGGGGACCCTATACCATTCTGGACAAATGGCTTCCCAGTCTCTTCTTAAAAGCCTCCAGTGATGGAGCATCCACAATTTCTGAAGGCAAGCCGTTCCACTAGTTAATTGTTCTCATTGTTAGAAAATTTCTCCTGTGATATTAAATAGCAAGAAGATAAGTGAAGCTGGCAAACTGTGAATGCTAATTGTTAAATAAACTTAACAATGGTAATTTGGACCAGCAACTCCATTGTTAAATAAGTCAATTATAAAATTGATATCGTGAGTGCCGATTTATGACAGCAGTTGTGGCTGGCACAATTGTTAAACAAATCCTGCATGATTGCAGCATCTCGCTGTCGCATGATCTCCATTTATGACCTCCTGCCAGTTCCCCATGGACTTTTCTTGTTGGAAGCCTACAATGAAGGCAGCAAATGGAGATCACATGATTGCGGAGTGCTGCTACCATCATTCAGCGAAGACTACATATGTCGGTAGGGTCTCTTGAAGCATTTTCCAGAACTATTATTCCAACTTTGCACTCCCCAAATGAGCTCCAAAGTTCCAAAATTCTTTATCTGGCATAATTATTAATCCCATTTGCTGGAAATTTGAGATATTGTAAAGTCCAGTATCTTTGAAGAATGTATAGTTGTGTAAGGCTGTCTTAGTAAGATGGTTGCAGATTCTAGAATTGGAAAAAAACCTGTATTCATATAACAACAGAACATAGCATATGTTATGTTAGAGTTGCCTCCAGGTGAGCTGGGTGTCATATTAAAATTAATAAAATAAATAAAAATATTTGTACCTCTTCTAGTGGTAGACATTTTCTTACAATGCAGAGTTGTGAATATTTGTATATATTTCTGGGTACAAAGCAAACAAAAGAATGGTCTCCTTAGCTGTAGATATGAAGCCTGGAATACCGCATTATCTAAAATTGTAAGATAGACTTATTTATTTTACTTTTCCTACTTCAGCTGTAGCTTCTTGATGCTGATCATTGTTTTTAATTACTAAAGCTTTTGAATGCTAAACTAGTGGTTATTTCTTTCTACATAGGTGGAGAGTGTAGTGTCAGCCGAGTACGAATTAGAACACCTCCTTTTGGAAGGGCATTGCTATGATATCACTACAGGGCAGCCTCCCAGAGGTCTTCAGTTCACTCTTGGAACATCAACAAACCCTGTTGTTGTTGACACCATTGTCATGGCCAATTTAGTAAGTGACTGACCATCTTAATGAAGTTTAATAGAATGCAATATGAAATAGATTTGTAAATGTTTAATTGGCCACACATATGTCAGACAGTTTTATAAAACAAGCAAGCCATTTTCTGGAATCCAAAATTCAGAATAGCCAATATTCCGCCTTATATCTTGCATGTAAACAGATATGCCATTCTCTTGTTTTATTTCTAGGCAAGTAATCATGTAAAGAGAAAAAAAACCCATTGCCCCTTGACTTTCACAAAAGTTTTTATTGTGGCTTTTGCTCAGCCAGAAACATAAATGAGAGGCTAGGCTGAGTTAAACATTAAGTATTATAAATAATTTAAAGATTTTTTGAATTTTTTTTTTTTAAAAAGCATCTTGCAGTCATAACAGAGAAAAATAATCTAATAATAAAATACAATTCAAAATAGTAAATTACTCAGCTAGAATCTCTCACAGCATTTTAGCCTCCTTTTTTTTAAAAGAATCTGGGTGAGAATAACTGATACTCTCTTGAGATCTTGAGAATAATTTTACAATTATTATTAATTGTAATATTAATTATTAATTAAATAATACACAGTTATTAATTAAATAATACACACAACTTGCCAAGCGAAACCCAGCTGAATTAGGCATCATAATGGGAAGTTTGCTACTTGGTAAATTGCCTGAGGTCAACTAGAGTGTTTTTTTTCCATTTCCCTTTCTCCTTTTTAGGGATATTTTCAGTTAAAAGCCAACCCTGGTGCCTGGTTTCTGAGGCTCAGAAAGGGAAGGTCTGATGATATTTACAAAATTTACAGGTAGGTTGGTAAAAATCATGATTCTACTTGTTTGTTTCTAAACTCTGAAGTATATAACCATTTCATCAAGATGGCATTGAGTTATTTATTTAATATACGGTATTTCTATGCTACCATAATAAAAATAAGTCTTGTTAACAAGAGTTAACAAAAATTTTATATAGAGTTTTTCTAAATAGAAAAACCCCACCGTAAAATATCCACTTAAAAACCCCCACCACAATGGCACTATAACAAATCAGAGAAAGGATCTTGGAAACAGCTCAGTCTTAAAGAGTTTTCTGAAAGTCCAGCAAAGAGAGAGTTAGCCTGATTTCCATAGGGAAGCAGTTTCAAAGAATTGGCACTACATTAGAAGAACCTGGGTGGTCTTATGAATTGGCACTTTAAGAGTCAGGTTGGCTTCATTTCACTTCCCTAATTAAATCATTGGACAGTTTTGAATGTGAAAACTTCTGAACTAAAAATGCCTCCCTCCTTTCAGTTTAGAACAGCTGTTCCACACTTACTAGAAGTGCTGTGATGTCCCAACTATTCCAGAAATGCCCTGAAGTTAAAACACTCTGAGGTTTAAAGCTTAATTTCAAGCTTTAAACAACAATTCTGAATTCAAAATAAGAATATTTCTTTCTCAGGATTTTGAAATATTTTGAGCAAGTTCATTTGAACTTTAAAATTTTTACATTCATCAATAGTCAGGTTTCTTTTGTTTCATAAATAAAATTTATATGAAGGTATATATCCATAGTTGGATTAATATGATTCTGAAATAGAATTTGGGAAACATAAACTATTTGAAGTAAAACCAGTTTTGAGACAGATTTTGACAAAGCAGAGAAAAGTGGCAGCAAAGTAGTGATTACAAAGCTAATATTTTAAATGTAATTAATTTTTAGTCATGATGAGACAGATTCTCCTCCAGATGCCAGTGATGTTGTCGTTGTTATCAACAATTTTAAAAGCAAAATTATTAAAGTGAAGGTGAGTTTGAAAAGGATGGTAAAGTACTATTTTCAACAAGATTTTCCTTATATGTTTCAAAAAATATTTTTATATACTGGTATAATTTGTAATATAGTTGAAAAAAACCCAGGATATTAACAATGTTAAAAGAACTCTTTGTAGTTTTGTATAAATATACTTAAGCTAATTTACTATTTTCTCTTTGTCAGGTTCTTTGTGTTCTCTGAGTTTAATTTTCTTTTAGTTTTTTAATGACATTTCATTAACAGATATTTCTGCAAGAAGAAAAAGAAGCTCATAGATCACTAAGAACCCAACAGTTCAATCCTCGGCACATTATATTGTCCTTTTTATTATGTCTTTGTAGGTTCAAAAGAAGCCAGATATGCTAAATGAAGATTTACTTAGTGATGGTACTAATGAAAATGAGTCTGGATTTTGGGAATCTCTGAAATGGTAAAGATACTTGCAAGTCCGTCACTGCCTCTTGAATTTCCTGAACTTAATTCCTTACAACATAATTTTAGGAATATTTGGAATCAGTTTATCTTATTTATCAATATGTTTCTATTAAAGCCATAATACCACTCTTTGCAATAATGACTAGTAGTTAATAAAATAACATAACGTGAAACAAAACCTTTTTTTAAAAAAATTGAGCATTGCAAAAAGTTTTTTCTCCTTGTTTTAGGGGATTTACAGGAGGCCAGAAGAAAGAAGAAGTGAGACAGGATAAGGAAGATGTGATCAACATCTTTTCAGTGGCATCGGGGCATCTATATGAGAGATTTCTTCGGTAGGTCTAGAATTAATTTTACTCAAATTGTAAAATGCTGCTTATATATGGACATTTGCAGGATTTTTTTGTTTTCTTCATTTATTAGGTTTTGGAGTTTATTTTACCCAAGATTCATTCTGATAAATAAGAGAATAATTTTACAATTATGGATTAATACCATTGTAGAATAGTAAGGGACAACCTGGACAAGATCCAGAGGAAAAAATCCACAGCATCCATAGAAAGATTGTTGTACAGATGTTACCATCAAAATGTTTTTCCTTATATTTAAATGAAACCTATATATCTGCAATGTATACCTCTTCATTTCGACTCCTAATTTCTAGTTTCAGTGGCAGTGGAAAATTGCTTCTCACCATTTTCCCTGTGGCACCCTTTTAAACCTTGAGTCTTTGGAGAAAGGCGGCATACAAATTGAACAAATAAATAAGAACTGAAACAACAATATCATGACATATAGGTTTTATTTTAGTATGATCCATATCAACATTGGCTTTTCCTGTTTCCTTAGTACTAAGGCTACACTTTTTCCTGGTTTAACAGTTTTGTGCTTACACTTGAATGAGGATTTATTCAAGAGTATTAAGATATTAATACTACACTCACTCATGAGCTTTTGTTAGGTGGTGATGAGAGACTTTAAGACGCCGACTGTTCATTTTTAACATACATACCGTATTTTTCGGAGTATAATACACACTTCCCCCCCCCCAAAAGGGGATGAAAATTTGGGTGCATCTTATACACCGAATGTAGCACTGGCCCCCACCTTTTGGCCTGTGCCTCCCAGCAATTTACCTCCTTGCAGCAGGCAGCAAGAACAAACAGCCTGTTTCAGCTTTAGCACAGCCTAATTAGCACAAGCAGTTGATTGTAGATCAGCCTCCCGACCTTCAGCTGTTTCAGGCTGCAGGGATTGCCATTGCCTATTTCTGTCCAGGCCTCTGCTGCTTGCTGCAAGGAGGTAAATTGCTGGGAGGCAGATTTTTTTTTTCTTGTGCTAATCTTGTGCTGAAAATGAAAATGAAAGTAAAGCAGCTGTTTGCTGCAACGAGGCAAATTGCTGGGAGGCAGAGGCAGATTTCTTTTTCTTGTTTTCCTCCCCAAAAAAGGTAGATGCGTCTTATAGCCCGGAGTGTCTTATACTCTGAAAAATACGATAAGTACTGATGTTCATCAGTGGATGGGCCTTCAGTGGAATTTCATAAAGCTTTATAACAGTTGGTATCTGACTCAAAGAGTAAAAATCTTTTTGAATTTTTCAAATCAAGTGTTAGTCTAGATTTTTTTAAAAAAACTTATCACAATCTTTTAATGATGTGTTTTAAATTCGCAACTACTCTTATTTTAAAAATTTCCTCCCCCCATCTGTCAACTGTGCATTTGCAGAAATCCAAAACACCTAGTTGTAGAAACCGAGAGGTGTCAGTAAAGACTCAACATTCTAGGTTTGGTACTACATGCTCACGAAGCCAGAAATATGAACCCATGTTTAATACATTACTTAAAAGTTTTCCTACTTTCATATCTGCACCAAGTCTTTTTCAGCAATCTTAATTAGTGGAAAATCAGAAATTCTTACTAATCTCTTAGAGAGAGTACATAGAAAGTTACCAGATCCCTATCTATTTTCAGCCTATACCTGTTCTTAAATTATCCAGAATCATTCTAGCCAATCAGAAAAAATGATAATTCTAAAATACAATATATAATCATTTTAAAATCATGTGGAGTGCTTCATTTCGATAGACTAATTTATGTAGTCTCATACAGCTTCTGATACAGCGGTGCTAATGGGAAATCCTGCAATCTGGTCTGTTTTCATTCTTTACAGCCGTTTGTTCAAGAACAGCCTTAAAGCAATTAACTATACCTTTTAAAGTACGAAAGTAGTTTTATCTCCTTCCAGTGCTTTCTTAAGATAGTCAGTTTGTTAAGATTTTTCATAAGTTTGCAATTACAGTTACAAAATGGGTGAAAAATAACACATAAAGGTTTAAATTAATTCTAGATTTTATCTGTTGTATTTTAGTTATTTATAATATTTGTTATATTATTTTTTTATATCTTTTAATAGCATAATGATGCTGTCCGTGCTGAAACACACAGAAACTCCGGTGAAGTTCTGGTTTCTGAAGAATTATTTATCGCCCACAGTTAAGGTTTGTTGTAAGAAAATAAGTTTTCTATTTTATATTCTTAAGAATTTTAGTTACATTTATTTATTTAATAATAACATATGGTTGCCCATGTTCCAAATCATAACTTAGGTGGCTCACAGCAATAGTAAAAAACAAACAAACAAACACACACACACACACACACACACACACACAAAATCTCCTGTGTCTAAACCTCAATAGACAAAATTGGGCTCCAGCCTCAGCCTGTCCCAATACTTGGGGGAAAGCCAGCTTTTTAAGCCAGCTGGTGGATCTGGAAGGGGAGAGTGTTCCTTAGAGCAGGGCCACTATTAAGAAGGTGCATTTCATGGGTCTCACTTGATGAAAGCATTTGAGAGAAGGTACCCGGAGTGTGCCATCCTATCCAGCCTGGTGGAATATGCAAATATACCCAGGCAGAAGCAGTTCCTCAGATAACTTGGCCCCATCCCATACAGGGCTTTAAAGCTAATAACCTGCATCTTGAATTACACTGGAAAGAAACTGTAAGTTATGTCAAGTCAACAACAGGGTTGTAATATGGACAAACAGAACTGTCCAAAATAATCACAGGCAAAGTAGTGAGCTCAACCATAAGCTACTTGCTTAAAAAGCAGAAATGCTTCTGCTTTTGCTTCAGCAGAACATTCAATCCATAGAAAACAAATTCTCTGCATTTCAAGCAACTCATCTGCTAAATCTCTTTTCTAAACTCCGAATGTCCCTGATTTCTTTTTCCTTTTCATATTCTTGTTGTTTGTATCCCAAGATCTTCAACTATTCCATGTTCCGTATTTTCTTTCCATGGCTGTTTCTCATTTTTTCTAAACAGCCAGGTCCCCATCCATTCATTTTCCCACACTTTCCCATCTGTTCTTATTTAATCATTTCAGTTTGATAATAGGTAGTTAGAATGGTTGAGAGGTGGGAGTAAGATTTTGGATCCAGGTTATAGGAAATCCCAGCTAAAGAATGCAGCTAGTTAGAATGCAATTAGTCTGGAGACATATGTTTAATTTAGGATGTGGCTCATTTATTGCTAGAACTACAAGCATATTCCTAGCTATTTTTTTCACACAGAATATCAAATAATGTAAGAAAATGTAATTCATTATTCACTTTCCTCAAACTGGAAAATAAATTACATTTTAGAATCATTACACATTCTTGTGCCAGGAGTACATTGATAAAGGTGGAAAATGTGTCAGATTTCATACATATATTAAACAACATGCATATCTCTACCTCTACCTCTATCTCTATCTACCCTGTTTCTCCCAAAATAAGACATCCCCTGATAATAAGCCCAATCGGGCTTTTGAGCGCATGGCAATAAGGCCAAACACTTATTTCAGGGTTCAAAAAAATATAAGACAGGGTCTTATTTTCGGGGAAACATGGTTGTCTGTCTGTATGTCTGTCTGTCTGTCTATATCTATCTATCATCTATCTTGTAAGCAGGCTCTCAGATCTATACCTATATATACCTATATATATACTATATATACGTGAATAGCTTCCCGACAAGTTAAAAGTGGTTTCTCTACCATATTTCAAAGCAATAATGAATAGTGATGGGAAATGAAATTGCTACAGTCATTATAAGTGGAGATCAAATACTATTGTGGGAATGAGCTTAATTCTAGTGAGTTGGAAGAAAAGCTTTCTCTCTCTCTCTCTCTCTCTCTCTCTCTCTCTCTCTCTCTCACACACACACACACACACACACACACACACACACACACCCGTTTGGCAGCATAGATAACTAAGAATAATTTCTTTGAGAATAATACTCCGCTGGAATATCCTGTGGATATGTTCCAGTGTACTGAAACCTCTATTCCTGGTTGTTGGTGTTTTTGTTCCTAGTTTAAAATCCTCTTTGCTGGGTAGTAGAAAGGACAATACACCAATATTTCTTAATTTCATCTACTTAAAATCATTTTTCCACACAAAAGTCTTTGCTTATAAGAAATATAGGAAGGCAAGAAAATTAAACTTCATTGGTTATGAGACTTAGGCAAAATGTGAAGATTCCTGCTTTTACCCCTTGCATATTTACCATTATCTTTGAATATTTTTCATAGCCAAATATCTGGTTTTGTTAAGAATAATGTAACATGTTCTTTATGGGGTTTTTGGTAATTTGTATTAGAAGATGTTAGGACAGTAACTAATATTTTGTTCCAGGAATTCATCCCATATATGGCTAAAAAGTACAATTTCCAGTATGAGTTTGTCCAGTACAAGTGGCCACGCTGGCTTCATCAGCAAACAGAGAAGCAACGTATTATTTGGGGTTACAAAATTCTTTTTCTGGATGTGCTTTTCCCCCTCGCTGTTGATAAATTCCTTTTTGTAGATGCTGACCAGGTAAGTGGTTTTGAAGACTCAAGTGTTATTTATTTTAAAAAGAATGTCTGAGGTGTCTTTTTTAGCTAGGGCACCCTACAACTTATATTTTAAATGTTAAAAATAATTTACAAACTTCACGGGTATTCATAAGTAGAAAAAATAGCTGATAAATGTAAAATCTCTTGAAAATTAAATGGGATAAAATGATTTAATAGCACAGTTAAATCTAAAGAAAGAAACTACATTTCTAATTTTTTAAAGAGAGTGTTTCACAGTTTAAATGCTAATATACAGAAGGCCTTGTCCACTGTCTTCATAAGTTATCCGCTGTTGATGGTGGGACATTCACAGGTGTATCCGAAACAGACTCCTATGAGAACTAAGATCTAGAATCCAGAATGTTTAAGGCTTTATAAGATCAGCCTCTTGGATACATGCTTGGAAACACAATGGCAGCCAGTGAAATTGGATCTAGAATCATAATTAAACAAAAGCACAAATCAGAAAGCAGTCTGGTTGCCACTTTTCACAATAACTTCAGTTTCCAAAACCTTTTTAGCATAGCTCTACATGTAACACAGCTCGTAATCTGAATGGTGTTTAAGGTATTGATTGCTATGGCTAGTTCCAAGATGAGCCACAAATAAAAGATGACCCACTATAGGGTCACCCGATCCTTCATGATTGATACCAAATGCCCAAAGCTGCAAAAACTCAATCCTGCATTAGATTATCTACTGACCAACAGTATGCTTGCCTTAAACCACTTCTGATTGATTATTGTTGGCTTCCTACATTAATGATTTACATAGCCTTCTTAATGACAAGAAAATGATGAGAGCTGACCCCAGAATTCAGGATGATTTATCTCCGGTAATGAGAGTATCTATTAGGATTCTTAGGGGAATCCTAACAAATCAGTGGGATAATATTCTCTTTAGCACCATCTTTTAGGAGATAGTGCTGAGGTAAGATCAGAATTAATCCACCAAATTCTCATATTTGGTACATGCCAAAGAATGGCACCATATTTGACATATCTAGCAAATGAATATACAGTAATCTCCCGCCTATTTCGGGAGTTGCATATCATATCCTGGACTTCTGATTGGACGTGTATTATTTTCCCCCTATAAAACTTGGAACTTGGTTGCCTTCATTAATTCTATACTCAGAAAAGAAATACTAAAAATCAGCATAAAGTTTACTGTGTGATGAACAACCTTTTTCGTCTGTACTGATCTACTGCATGATGGTCGCAGGAAACTGTAATGAAAAGGAGTGGTGATATGAAAACTTCTAACTTGCAAGCAAGCTCTCAAATGATCGTAGGAGATTAAACAACAATTGCTGTCAGGCTAAACATTTTAAATGTTTGTGATCTCTAGTAAGAACTGATATGAATTCATTTCTGCTGGTGTCTGTTATTTGGGTTCACCTAAATCTATAGGCCCTCTTAATATACTTAAATAATTTAATTTAAAAAAAAATTAAAGTATATTAAATTAAACTAATTGATTAAAAAATATGTACCATGCTAGGAGTTCAAGATGGCTTTTGTTTTACTATTTGTAATATATAGACTACAAGTGGAGATAATGGACATGATTCCTTATTCCTCTTCTGAAGGCAGCTCCAAGGTTGCGGTCATGTAATAGTATTTTGGACGTACCCTTTCCCATAAAAGTCCATATATTTGGGGTATAGCTTTTGGGAATGGATGGAAAGGTATTGTTGCCACAGATCATGTTTATTTAAGAGGAAAGTGGATAGATTGAGATCCAAATTCCACATTTCCTATGGAATATCTAAAATTTTAAACTGAACTATTTTTTCTTTAGATTGTGCGTACAGACCTAAAGGATTTAAGAGATTTCAACTTGGATGGAGCACCTTATGGTTATACACCTTTCTGTGAAAGCCGCAGAGAGATGGATGGCTACCGATTCTGGAAGTCAGGATACTGGGCAAGCCACTTGGCTGGAAGAAAATATCATATTAGGTGATATGTTTGCACCCCAAATATTTCTGATCTATTTAGTATGAGAGTAAATAGTAAATTTATTTTGAATGTTACAAATAAATTCCAATCTGAATTTATTTTGCATTTTACTTATTTAGTGTATAATTCAGGTACAAGTGAATCTAACAGCTGTTCTTTTTTTGTTCTTAGTGCTCTTTATGTTGTAGACCTAAAAAAGTTCAGAAAGATAGCTGCTGGAGATCGACTCAGGGGACAATATCAAGGACTTAGCCAGGATCCAAATAGCCTCTCCAATCTTGATCAAGTAATTATATCTTTTATATGTATACTTCCAATCTTTTGTTCAAAATAGATGCAAATCTTACAGTAATACTGCATTTTTAGAGAGTTTTCCCTCATTCGTGGCAGATATCAGATTCCAAAAATTTGAGTTTTGCAAACACATTGCTATTCTTTGCAAAATCAACCATTAGAAACTTGTAGAATGGGCAGTCAGCTATAAAGCTTTGTGGAATACAAACATAAGAAAGGTTAAGAATAACAAATACTGAGAAGTTAAAGAAGATAATATTTTGTGAAGAGATTCATGAATATGCATTATGGTTACTAGTAGATGGACAAATAGGAATATGTATTAGTGGCATCTGGAGTACTGATTATAGGTCTGCAGGATAGGCATGGTAGAAAGGAGGCATTCACAAACTACCTTCCCATCCCTTCTGCCTACCTTCTGGAGTATATGGATATAGCTGAAAGCAAATGCAATCCATTTGGGTTAGTCAAGCTGGCATCCTTATTCTTGATTCAGCAGATGCCATCTGTTTTCAGGAATTTAGATGGGACAGTACAGAAAATCTCCCTTCCCTAGGACTAGGTTTTTAAACAAACGTGTTGTTTCTTGTGACAGGATGAATATGGCCAAAAACTTCGGAATGTATGGTGCAGTACAAACACAACATTAGAGTAGTGACAAAGGATTTTAATGTTAAAAATAGATCAAAATATACAGTTGGGAAATAGCATAATGGAGTCAAATTGTAGGCAGTTTAGATCTATATACAACAGGTGGCAACTATTAACCCAGAAAGAGAAAAAGAAAGTACAAGTGAATGTAAAACTTTACAGCTGAGTAAAACAGCACTGAAATTCATCCCACATACACAAAGCCAACACCAAAATTCTTTTGCTGTCCTTCCCCTCCAACTTTATCTTACTGCTTTCAGTTCTCTCAGGACTTTTGCCATAGGACTGAAATCCCAAACCCAGTTAAGAAATCTGCTCCTTCATTTCTTGATACTCTGGGGACTTGCAGCCAAGGCTTCAGGAGAAAAATAAGCATCCATTTGTTTCTTCTGGTTAGAATCCTACCCCCTGCTACTCACTGCAAGAAGAGAAGTGCTTTATAGAGCTTTAGAATATATGAACTTCCAAAGTATAATCCCTTAATCTGCTATAGACACGCAGATGAGCCGTAGTTGCCATCTGTTAAATGCAAGGTACAATAACTCAATATAATTTAAGAACTTCTGGAACTCTTCAGTGATATGGTTGCGGATGAGGTAGGCTCAAAGGTAATTAAAGATAAATATTTTTCATTGATGCTTGGTCTTTTCTAGCATGCTCATCCTAAGGTTTTATTGTTTTAGTCTACGTATTCTATGCTCTGAGCAATACAGCTCCAGTGTATTCCTCAATATAATTGCTTGCCCCTAGGGCATATTTTGTTGTTTTTGTTTTTTAAATTTGATCAACAGACATTTCGTAATGTCTGTAATCCATTTGTAATGGATTAATTTTAATTTATATGCAACTGTAATACACTGAATTTTTTAAAGAAAATATGCAAAGAACTGTAAATTTATGTTTTATAGGATTTGCCCAATAACATGATCCATCAGGTCCCCATTAAATCACTACCACAAGAATGGCTTTGGTGTGAAACTTGGTGCGATGATGCTTCAAAGAAGAGAGCAAAGACTATTGATCTGGTAAAGTTGCTTCATTATATTGTGTGTGGAGGGGGAGCTTATCTGGTGGATAGGCATTCACCAGGCCTGCCAAAGAAAATCTCCAGTAGGAAGGAGTCCAGCATGTTTTTAGGCAGACTGTTCCACTGTTTCACAGCTCTTAGTTTAAGGAAGTTCCTCCTAATATTCAACCTGAATCAACTTTCTTTTAATTTCAAGCCTTTTGTCCTTGTCTCAGTTTCAATAGGGTCTGCCTTCTGTTGCATATGGCATCCTTTCAGATATTTTTATCCCCTTTAGTTTTCTCTTTTGCAAGCTAAACAACCCCCAGGTTCCTTAACTATTCCTCAAGATAGCTCTTCTGTAAACCAACACCAATATTTCCATGTTGAAGGCCAGTGCCCAGAACAGTATATCTAGTATAGTTTAGCCAGTGTAAAGTACAGTCGAACTACTATCTTCTATGAACTGGACACAGTGCTTCGTTATATTTGTTAAGGACTACAGTGGTTTTATTAGCTTCTGGACCATGCTGCTTATTCATGGTTAGCATCCAAAAGCATTTTTAGGTCCATCTCATATGAGCTGCTACTAAGCCAATTCTTCTTACTCCTCTTTACCAATGAATTTGTTGGCTGGTCCTTGGTGTTCTCGGAGCTTTGTTGTTTTCTTGCAAAAGTTTCATTATCCAAACCAGGTAACATTAAGGACCACTCATCATTGGCTGGTTATTTTATCATATCTAGGTTTTAAATTTGATGATACAGTAAAAAATCAAAGGTATAATTACAGTATCCTTTTGTGGATGACATTATTAGGAATTCATTTTTTTAAAAAGATAAGATTTTACAAATCTGGAAAAAATGCAGCCTATTCATTATTACTATATGTAGTAATAATGAAACTGAAAAAGAAGTGAAATGTTGATTTTTATTGCTATGTTGATAAAAGTATAATAAAAATATAGCGATTTTATTGCTATATTTATAGATTTTATTAATCATGCTCTAAAAGAGAAAAGACTTACAGAAACATGATAGCTGTCTTCAGTTATCTGAAGGGCTGTCATGTAGAAGATCGGGCAGAATTATTCAGAATTATTTCAAAAGACATCAGGAAACAATGGCATTAAATTATAAGGAAGAAGATTCTGATTGGACATCAGAGAAATGATAAAGGCAACAGCTGTTCAACAGTGGGAGATATCGCCTTTGGAGATGGTAGAGTTTCCTCATCGAAGGGTCTTAGGCAGAGCCTACCTATCAGTCAGGGGTACTGCAATAGTGAAGCCCATTACCAGACAAGTAATTGGAATAGATGATATCAAGGTCCCTTCCAACCCTGTTTGATTCTATGCTTGAATCTTAAGTTCTCAGGGAGTGTTCAGTACATTTTTCCCTTATGTGTCTCCATTGCCATTGACGCATGTGTTATATTGCAGTGTAATAATCCAATGACAAAAGAACCCAAGCTGCAGGCAGCAATGAGGATTGTCCCTGAATGGCAGGATTATGATCAAGAAATTAAACAGTTGTATAATCAATTCCATCAAGAGAAGGAGTCGGGAGTATTAATTACAACAAATGAAACGGAATCCCAAAGTCAGAAAGGTAATTATTTTTCATGGCATTCATTATTTTAAGAAATATATACAGTATTTCCCATAGAAGTCAGGAGATACATGATTGTAAGAAAGTAGAAAGGGACTAAAGCCATTGAGTCTCCATTTTTAGAGGAGAACTTAAATGTAAGCTACATACTTCAAGAACTGGTGATATGTAACTTTTTGAGTCCTTTTTAACTGAATAGGCATTAAGCTTTCACTTCAGTGAAAGTATAGAAATGGAACTTTCTTTTTCTTAATATTGTTTATGGGTAGTCCTTGCTTAATATCCATTCATTCAGCGACTGTTACGATGGCTCTGAACAAGGGATGCTTATGAGCGGTCCTTGTAGTTGTGCCCCTGCATTCACATGATCACAGTTGGTGGGCTTGGCAATTAACCCAAAATTATGATGTTGCTGCATCCCACCATGACATGATCATCCTTTGTGAGCTTCATTGCTGGCTTCTGACAAGCAGAGTCAATGGTGAAGCCAACAGGAGATTGCAAATGGTGATCAGCTGACTGCGGAAAATTTCATCAACACAGGATTTGCCTAATAACAGCAACTGGAACTGCAACAATTGCCATTGTAAATTGGAGTGGTCACAGGATGTTGTGCCCTACAAACATGCCACTTAGTAACCAAGTTCCCAGTCTCAATTACTATCAGTGTGAGGACTACCAGGAGTATTGTTCATGAATGTATTGCATAATTGTCCATTTATGAGTTTGAAGTTTTTTTTCTGAAAATGAACCATTCTGCATTTGCCTCTTTATTAGTTGTAGGTAGAGCTTGTTGTGTAATTTAACCATGTTTGTTTTCTAGTTGAGACTTCTCTGTCAGAAATAAGAAAATGTAATAGAAGGAATGGTACTCTTGTTTATTTTATCCTTTTGCCATAACAATACCTTAATTGCCAGGCCTATGCTATTAATGGCATTTAAATGATATGCAGTTATTATATTTGTGCTTCTTCATATTTACCTGCATATTTCTCTCTCTCTCTCTCTTGTTTTTTTCTACAGACACGCTATTGCATGGGGAATTATGATCATGGTGACATACCGACTGAGACTATTTCATAGACAATTTTTCTATCAAATACTAGTTTTTCTTAATACACTTGCAAAACTGCTGAGTAAAATTGGAAGGTGTGGGTCATGCATATTAATTGCAATTCAATTGAGTGGGAACTGGATTATTTGAATTAGCTGAACTGGTTTTCTTTGCACCTGTGGGAGATTGAAGAATCTACAGAAGGATATGGAAATTGAGTAAAAAAGAAGTGTGGTGAAAAGCCTCTTTTACCAGCTTATGGCCAAGTCTACCACGCTATACCAATCTATGTCAATACATCTCTACACCTTTCTCAGGAGTCCAGAGAAAGGGTAGCTACCTTGAGGATGAAATATGGAGAATACAGGCATTTCCATCATTTCAAGATTCTGAAATAGAGAGTGCTCTTTCAGATTTGCACAGGGATTTTTATGATATTTTGGACTGATTAATGCAGTCAGAAGTCAAATGGATTTTTTTATCATAGCCTTTGTCCTAATGGGAAAGTCACAGTTCTTTATTTAAATATATTACATTGTGAATATCACCTCAGATAACCCATTACTGAGCAAAAATGTCAAAGCAATCCACAACTTTTGAAATATATATTTGCAAATGTGTATTTTAATGAAGCAGACTTTCTGTGGTTCTTAACATCTTTTTCCACTGACAACCTAAAAGGACATTTCTCTCCAATTTATTGAAAACTGCAAAATTATTAGGGCATTAAGACTGCTGTAATTTGTCATCGTTCACTGAATGTACTTTTTGTTCATGCAAATCTGTGGAAATTTTTTGATTATGTAAATTTGATAAGTTTATTTTTTTTCCCCTCAAAAACAGCGATGTCAGGTAAATAAAGCCTTAGAGTTCCTATATTTTTTTCTTTAATTCTTCTCTTGTGGATCTGATATTTGTAGTAGCTGTCTTGTTTTTGCATATTATATATGCAGAACTTTCTGGTCAAATTTTTAATTGTACAAACACATTTATGTAAAATGGTATCTAAGGAATGTTCAATCTTGTAATGTTCCCTCCTCCCCACTTGTAATACTTTTTGTTACTGCTTTTCAGATGAAATAAGCAACTTTTGTAGAAAAACATCATATTGTGGATATATTGAACAACTGCCTACAAGTTTGAAATGGTTTCAAATACTTATAACTTGTTTTTTTTTAATATGAAAATATCCTTTGCTAGAAAGATTAACATCAGGAAGAAGAAAAAAACCACCAACCACTTAAAATTTAATCTGTGAGAGAAAAAAAGTGTTTGCAATTCACATCTAATACTGGATATTGAGAACAAATTGCAAACTTTTCGGTGCAAGCAATAATTTCTAATTTTGCATTCATATTATGAATTCCATGAATTCTTATTATTATCACATTATCTATTATTCTACAGAGTAGAATTTAAAGTGCAGTCTTGTAAGATTCAAAACATTGTAAAATTGTATCATAATGCAAGGACACACTATAATCCCTCATTTGAAAAGTCGTGTTTTGGTTTGTGTTGAAATGTTTAATAAGCTAAATACATGTAGTCCTCACTTGCTAACCACTCAGTCAGCGACCATTCAAAGTTTGACCACAATTGAAAAAAGACTTATGACCGGTCCTGAAAGTCGCAGTTGTTGCAACGTTTCTGTAATCACACAGTTGCGATTCAGGTGCTCAGGAACTGGCACACATTTATTTATTTACTTGTTCATTTTTTATTTATATCCCACCTTTATTATTTTCACAAATAAGGCAGTGAACATATCCAACCTTCCTCCTCCTATTTTCCCCACATGAGGTGTGTTAGGCTGAGAGAGAGTGACTGGCCCGAAGTCACCCAGCTGGCTTTCATGGCTTTCATTTACCACGCTGCTTGCAACATCCTGCAGTCACATGATTGCCATTTGCAACTCTCACAGACCACTTCCGACAAGCAATGTCAATGGGGGAACTAGCAGAAAATTAAAAGTCGCAGACCCATGAGGTTCACTTAACAACCACAGGTGATTCGCTTAATATCACAGCTTAACAATTGTGGTCAGAACTGAAGTCATAAGTGGTCACGTAACTACAGCCACATCACTTGGTGACAGTTGCTGGTCCCAATTGTGGTCAGTAAGTGAGGACTGGAGGCAGGATACTTTGTTGCCACTCTTGGAGAATTAGTATCTAAGTAGCATGTAAGGACAAGCCTCTGATAAAATTCTGTACCTAAGTGGATCAATTGTTTTAGAATGGCCTTTCTCAATCTTTTTATCCTGGAGGAAACTGAAATAATGTTCAGGTCTCAAGGAATTCCTACATAAAATCATACATACCTCCTCCATTTCTACTCTATAATCCACATTTTACAACATTTACAGCAACATCAAAGCTGCAGGCTGGCAGCTGAGTCGTGGTGTGTGAAAATTCTGATTGTGCACTGTGCAGTGTATAAAGTCCAAAAAGGATTTGGCTTTTTTTCAATCTTGATCCCTTGCAAAATCTCAGGGTTTTGCAGAATCCCAGTTGAGAATGATGCATTTCTGGTCTTTGAAACTGTTCTATTGATCTTAATACTAACATTGGAAAAGTCAGTTGTGGCATTTATCCCTTCATCCTACAGTTAAACAATTTCTAAAGTCATTCCATTCACCTTTTAATGTTAATGAGAAAGTTACTTTGAACTACTGATTTGTCCCTCTTGTTACATGAAATAAGGGTTAATGGCAGTGTGAATCCAAGGTGTTGGTGAGTGGTGTGCATTTGGTTAATTCTCATATGATCTTGGTTCATAAAATTTTGTACTGAGACCAAACCAGATATTTTGCTTTTTGTCTCTTAGGGCTGTGTAATTTAAGCAGTCAGGTGATGGTTGTAGCTGCCCATCTTTATCCAATTCATTCTGATAAAAGTAAACTTCTGCTATCATTTTAAGAGTCCAAACTTTCCCCAACACCAGGGGTGGGCAACTGTGGCCCTTTTACAATCTGTGGACTTCAACTCCCAGAATTCTGAGACAGCCAAGCTGTCTCAGGAATTCTGGGAGTTGAAGTCCACAGGTTGTAAAAGGGCCACAGTTGCCCATCCCTGCCCAACACCATCAGAATCCCATCTATTCATCCTATAGTGACATCTGCAATAATGGACACACATTCCATTAAATTCCAATGAATTATGCAGAGTAGCTACATAGACACAGCCATCAATATTTGTAGTGCACAACTAGATGAATATACAGGTACATGAGATAATCTTAACTGGAATGTTTTAAATGAGGGCACTGAGTATATGCAAAACTCAGAGTGTATGAATTCATAAGTGACCAGTTTAAGATCCTTAGTTTCAAATGAGTTACCAGTTATCAGCCACTTCTAGCCCTTCTCAATCTTTAGTAAATTTACAGAGACAATATTTTCTAGCATTAATATTTTGCTTTAAAATCTGATTGAACTTAATATTATTTAATATTTTAGATACAACTATGTCAGTATGCTGGTTAGTATACTAATGATCCAAATTTTATGGGTTTTTTAAAATGCTGCTTAGGAGCCTGAGAAGTATATAATACATGCTATCTGTTATGGCCTGAAAAATAGAAAATGGGTGTCTTTAAATTCTCAATACTGAAAATAAACACAGTGTAAGTAATGTAGAATGGAATTTGGTGCACTATAGCATCTCATATTCAGGACAGAGAGTTTTATTTTCTTTTTGTAAAGATGGAATAAATTGTGGCTTACCATACTCTCTAAAGAAAAGACTTACAAACTCCCTTACAGATTGTTTTTTCTTGTGCATATAGATAAGCAAGCATTTAGCTCCAGATTAGTTCTGTCATCTTTGTACTATTATTTGTAATGTACAGTATATGGTAAAATAAGAAGCACCGAGGACAACTGAGGAAAATGAATTTGTCATCTCAAACGTTTGATTCAACATGAAGATTTGTGCCTATCCTAATCAGGATGATATGATGAAAGTCTTAAGTGTAAATAAAGATTTAATTTAAAGATTTAAAATTCTTGAATAAGCTAGGAGCTTCACAATTTATACTTTTCAAAATTGGACTATGATTTTTATGTATTTACTGCCAATGAATCATAAAGTATAATACTGTTATACATTTTTAAAAAGGTGATACTTGGAAAGCCTTAATAAATTCGTTTTAGCTACTCTGAATGCTTTATCTACCTATAAACAAGATTTCTTTTAACATGGCATATATCCTGATTGTGGATATATGGTGTCAGTTTTAGAAAAATGAAAAATAAAAGTAAAATTGAAGCCGGTTTTCCCTTACCCCTACATTACAATTGATATAGTCATGCCAAATGATATACAGGTCATAATGGTTTGAATTATTGTTTCTTAACTTTAGCAGCTCCAAGACAAATGGAAGATAAAAATGCCAATTTTGAATACTTCCTGTCCTTCCTACCATTTATTGGCTCTTATCTTCAAGGGAGAAACTAGAGCAGGGGTGTCAAACTTGATTTCATTGAGGCCTGCATCAGCGTTGCATTTGACCTCAGGGGCTGGGGTGGGCATGGCCAGGGTGGGTGTGGTCAGCTTGATGTCACTTGTATGTGTGTGCCTGTGGTGGCAAGCACTCTGCCAGTGAAAATGGACGCCCGAGCTCCATTTCCCTGGCAGAGGCACAGCGGGCTGGTCCTTCGCTGTTTCCAGGACAGCCCTTGAATTTGACAGCCCTGAACTAAAGCCTTTAGTAAATGTTCTAGTGAAATTTGATATTTAGATATTAGCAGGAAATAATGGCTTGTGAGTTACATGTTTAGGAAGAGGCATCAAGAATTAACAAGGACCTGAAAATAAATGGAAATATAAAAGCCTTGTTAAATCAATTGTGGTTTTTAATGAAGGATGGGCTACAGCTGATCCTGACTTCTCTACTTATATTAGTTACATTTTATATTTAGATTTGCTTATTTCCAAGCTTGTGCACTTTCACTTCTGGGAACTGATATTGGTAAAAATGTTTATGAAACCTAGTTGGATAAAAATAGAGGTTGGCTTCCAAAACCATTATTGAGTGATATATTTGGTTTGTGCAGTGCTTTGAATTCAGTCTAGAAAAGATGCTTTAGAACAGTATTCTTCAATCTCAGCCAACTTTATGATGTGTGGACTTCAGCTCCCATAATTCTCCAGGCAGCATGCAGAGTTTTGGTCTACAGATCTTAAAGTTGCTAAGATTGAGAAACACTGCCTTAGAGTATCAACAGAGCATCTGTCTGCAACAACTTAAGCAGTTACATTTCTCCCAAGGAGTGTATATGGCTTTTTAAAAATGTTGCAGACAGCTGCTACATTTGCATGGTCCCTCACCTTTGAAGATTGTAGAAAAACAAATCCTTATCCATTCCATGCTGTTGAATATTTTAAAATGTAAACAATGTCTCATCCCTTTCAACATTTCATCAGTACCTTTTAATTTTTGTTTATTTTCCCTACCACATTAGTGCTAAGGGACGTTTCATGTTTCCTCTTCATGCACATTTTAATAGGTGTTTATCTCTTGGAATTAAAATCTGTTAAATCAGTTAAATAATAGTGTTTTTTAATCTCTTTACTTAGAAAATTATCACTATCATTCTGACATTTTCTGTTAGCAATTCAAAATAATCAATTTTATTGGATATATTTGTCTCCCTTTGTAGAATGTTTCAGTACAACATAATGCATTAAAATTTAAATATGTGAATAAAACCACAAGATCAAATACATTATGTTGTAAACATACAGCTATGAATAATAGAATAAAAACTAACCAACTCTAAATCTGTTAAGGCAAGCCACAGAAATATCTTCATTGGGTTTAAGTTTGGACTGAAAAAGCTTCTTAGATGAGAAGTGAAACATCTTCAAGGAAAAACAAAGTCCAAAATCAACAAAATCCTTTTGAAAAAGAACCTTTGGGACAGGGTTTTATTTACTTAACAGATTTTTATAGCTATCTATATTACATAACAACTCATAAATAACAATAAAATAGTAAAAAAACAAAAACAATAAAAAGCATGAAAGCCAACAAAATAACAGTCCAGTACCCCAAACACAACCCCTTCCCACACATTAAAAAGAAATTTTCCAAGGTTTGTGAGAAAAGCCAGATCTTTACAGCTTCAGGAAAGCCAGGCCTGTAGGAGGCTATGGAACTCACAGGGGAAGGTGTTCCAAAGGATGGGGGCAGCTACCAAGAGGTGTGCTACCTAGATCCCACTGGATGGCAACTTTTAAGAGAAGAGAGTGTGTGCCCAACCTATCAGTCCTAGTGGAATTGGCAGATGCCCTCAGGGAGAGGTAGCCCTGCAAACAGCCTGCTCTGCTACCAAAAAAAAGTTTTAAAGTTGATAACCAGCACTTTGAACCACACCCAAAAAGAAACAAAGTCAATGCAGCTCTCACAGCAATGGTGTAACATGGCTAAACCGTGATGCACCCAAAACTGCATGTGCTGCTGCACACTAGACAGTTTGTAATTTCTGGATGGTCTTCAAGGGTAGCCCTATGTAGACAGCCACATGGTGTCATCAGGATGTGAGTGACTATGAGCAAGGCCTCTCAGTACAGCAAATGGTGCAATTGACACACAAGATGAATCTTCATAAAAGTTTCCCTAGCTGTGGCGGCCACCTGCTCTTTGAGCAGGGGCTGTGAGTTTAGGAGGACTTGGGAAATTTTGGATAATCAGATCCTTGGTGTCTCAGATTCAAGTAGACAAATCATTCAATAAAAACGTTCTGTTTTTAGTTTGTATGTCAAATTAAGACTGAAAACATGACTTAAAAGATAACTCTCTAAATAAATGGTAGCACTTAGTTCAAGGTACACCAAGTGTTGTGGGCTAGGAGGCAGGCTTGGCATTTGGAGAGCATTGCCTCATGTTGTGATGTAACTGTTGAGATGGATGTAGTCAGTTACAAAATAGTATTTTTTTTACTCAAAAATATTGGGTTGCTCATTGTCAACCTCTATAAGATATTTCTTCCATTTATCTCTTTTTCTGTGCATAAACACATACCGGTACTTCATAAAGTACTAAATTTACAGTGCATTATTATCCATTATTTTATTAATTGGTGGTGCATTTTGTGGCCATGGCCACAATGTTAAGAATCCAAGCTTAACACAAACAAAACATGTAAGGCAGAGATAGAGAACCTGCATTTTGTAGACCTGATCCAATCCATCTAGATCAGATAAATATTTCCCAATCCATACCAATGATTACATCCCAATGAAATTTATACCATGTAGCATTTTTAATTAATTCTGTGTTTGTGTTGTGTTTGAATCTGTAATAGATTCTGCCATTTTCAAACTAAATAAACTCTAGGAGAATCTACTCTGGTAAATATGATGATGGCATTGAAAATAGGCTTTAGCTGCCACCAGCCAGAAGCCTGGATGTTTGTGTTGGCAGAGATCGAATTGGAATTTTATCCCAGCCAATTTAATTAAAACTTAACCTAAAACAAGCATCATTGCAACATTTCTAGGGAAAAAATAGCAATAGGTGCAGCAGATGCTACAGAGAAATTTACCAATTTTGGGGGGAGGAAATTCCATGTCATGAAATAGATTACTAGGAGCATTCATTCATTCATTTATCATATTTACATAGCTGCATATCTCACAATCAAGTGATTCTGGGTGGCATACACAGTTAAAAAGAAAATATACAAATTAATATTGTTAAAATTAAAAACTTTAAAATTATAAAAGGCACAAAACAAAATAAAAAGAGATTAGGCAAAGAGAAAGTGTTATCTATCCAGGAGCCATTTCAATATTTTGCCAGTAATAATACTATCCAAGTGAATTGCCTCAAGCTTTTCCTATTTTAGGCTCAGCTAATGAAATAGGAATAATATGCATCCATTGTTTTTAGGACAAGAAAGGAACAGTGAAAAACCTATAGATGGAATACTTGTACCATCAAAGTGCTACATATAATGATATAATGTGGCATATTTTCATCTGTGGAAGAATTTACATTAGAAATCCAGAATTCAAGAAATTAGAGATGAATTCAAGTTTGTATGGTAATTGTTTGCTGTTAAATTGAATAAACAGTTTAGTAGCAAATTCTATGCAACAGCAGGAAATAACACTGGAGGGAGAGAGAATTGTGTTTTATTTGCATAAGAAATTATCTAATTTTTATTTTTGGAACCACTTTTAAACAGAGCAAAACTTTTGATACGTACTGATATAGAACATAAAATTCATAGATGCGTACTTCATACTTAATTATGTAAATATGAAGAAAAATGAGTATTAGGAAAATTGCTTGCAACACGTGTTTATCAGCAACAAAAATACAACTCTACTAGCTACTGCTTTGAAATCAACCCATGTTAAATATTTGTTTTGTTGAGGCACAGTAAAACTTGGCTATAGAGAGAATGCAAATTGTGTTGACATTCTTTTTTGCCAATTCAAGAATGTGAGGAATGGACATTTACACATCTGTGAGGAGCTATTTATTTATTTAGATATAGACACTGCCCAATTTCAAAGCCATTCACAGTGTCAAATAGAAAACAAAGAAAAAAATAAAATACAGTAGAAATAATTAGGAAAGCATCCAATATCAATACAAAACCTCATCCAATCAGGTTTAACAGATGATACCTCAGATATTTGGAGGGAAGAGGCTTTATAATATGGATGCTATCTATGAATTCCCTCAAATGGGCCTGGGGCAAAGGTAATCCAGATAGTCCTCAATTTATACCACAACTGGGACTGGGAACTTCCACTGCTAAATTATATGTTTAAGTATTGTATCATGTTAATTTTACAACCTTTTTTTGGTGCACTTGTTAAACAAATTCAGTTTCCCCCATTGAGTTTGCTTGTCAGAAGCCAGCTGCAAAAGATGCAAATGGTAATCATGTGACCCTAGGACTCTGCAACCATTGTAAACACATGCCGCTTGCCAAGTGCCCAGATTCTGATCCTGTGACTACAGGAACTCTGTGATGGTCATAAGTACAAGGTTCAATCATAAGTCACTTTTTTCAGTACCATCATGATTTCAATTGCTAAATGAATGATCATAAATCAAAGATTACCCATAACTTTCCTGAGGCCCAATGCTTTTCTGCCATTCTGGAGTCATTCATCACTTTCATGCTTCTTTTCCATCCATCCAACACACCTGCAGGAAGAATATAAGGGAAGACAGAAATAATTAATGGTGCAGGTAAGAATTTGGGGCTCCCCTTGAAAAGCACCCGGAGGCTCCAACTGGTCCAGAATGCGGCCACGCGGGTGGTTATGGGCGCAACTCATTGTGCCCACGTGACACCCCTCCTGCGCGAGCTGCACTGGCTCCCAGTGGTTTTCCGGGTGCGATTCAAGGTGTTGGTTACCACCTTTAAAGCGCTCCATGGCATTGGACCTGGATACCTTTGAGACTGTCTTCTGCCACCAGTAGCCTCCCACTGGCCAGTTCGCTCCCACAGAGAAGGTCTCCTCAGGGTGCCATCGGCCAAATTATGTCGGCTGGCAACACCCAGGGGAAGGGCCTTCTCTGTGGGAGCCCCTGTCCTTTGGAATGATCTGCCCCCAGAAATTCGTAAAATATCTGATCTCTGTGTGTTTCGCTGTGCCCTCAAAACCATGTTGTTCTGCCAGGCTGGGCTATCAATGTAAAGATTTTAATTGGTTTTAAATGGGATTTTAAATTTGAGGTTTTATACATTGGGCCTATTATTTAATAATTTTAATTATTTTTAAATTTTGTCTGTCTTTGTGTTTTTAATTAGGCTGTACACCGCCCTGAGTCCTTCGGGAGAAGGGCGGTATAGAAATAAAATTAATAAATAAATAATAAATAAATAAGAATTACAGAAATATGGGCTAGAATGAGGTGGTTTCAAAACTGGTTCCTCCCTCTGTTTGGCTTTGTCACCTTCCTCCAAATATGGAAAGTAATGTTTCCAATAGAAATAAGGAAGTAATGTTCTTAGGGAAACCATATGGAATAGTCCCAACCCAGTGGTGAAATCTAAAATTTGTTACTACTGGTTCTGTGAGCATAGCTTGGTAGTGGTGGGTAATGTGATTTGGTGGGCATGGCCAATTTTTTTTTAACTTTTAAAACCATTTTTTTCTACAACCTCTTCGGCGAAGAGGTTGTAAAAAATGCTTTCAAAAGGCTCTGACGATCCCAGCTGAGTTGCCTGATCGGCAGAGGCTTTTTTAAAAACCTCTGCCGATCAGGGAACTCAGCTTGGATCATCAGAGGCATTTAAAAGAAAAAAAGGGTTTTTTTCTTTTAAAAGCCTTTGAAGATCCCAGCTGAGCCATGTGATCATCAGAGGCTTTTTTTTTTAATTTTTAAAAGCATTTTTTGGCTGAGGTTGAAGAGGTTGTAGAAAAAATGCTTTTAAAAATAATAATTAAAAAAAAGCCTCTGATGATTGTGCTGCTCAGCTGGGCATGGGGGGGGGGTTAGCGATTTTTGCTACCGGTTCTCCGACCACCTGCCTCCATCGCTACCGGATCAGGCGATCCGGTCCGAACTGGGAGCATTTCACCCCGTCCCAACCCTTATTTTTATGGGATTTTTTTTACAAGGGAGGAAATATTTTTCATTAAAAGTTCTATGTTCTATATATATAAGAATTTGAGTACATTTTCATAATGCAGAATTATTGAATGAAATAATTCTTTAATACTGTTTTCCATCAAGAGTCACATGTTGAGATGGCCAGTATACAAATGAAAGGAAATGGCTTTTCCTTTGTAGAAGACTTCATAAATCAAATTCTGCCATCCTGAAGTAGGAAAAGGAATCAACCAAGCCTTACAACACCAAAAAGGACAAATTTCACAGTAAAAAAAAAACTCCACATGTTCCAGTCATTGAATTTTTCATTTATGTCCTTAAAGACTAAGGTGGTATTTCAACATATGGTACCATACATCCAGAAACAATTTCTTGCCAAAAAACATGTTCTGATGAGCCATACCCAATCTGGGGAACATTTAAATGCTATCAATATAATCCTTCCTTTTCAGTCAGGAAGCATGGATGAAATTCTATTTTTTCCTTCTTTTGAAAATCTGTTAAATTTCAAGTTGCTACTCACGCACTTCATTTTCTTACATGTCACCTAACCTTGTTATTCCTCAGTGAATGAAATATTTCTTTGAAATAAGAAATCTGAATTTTCTTTCTGTTCTTGTATTATCACCACAAGGTCTGTTTTCAAACTGAGTGAAAACAAAGAAAACAAAGCTGTGTTCATGCAGTATAACATAGCACAACTAGTGTAAAGGTGCAGGATTAAAAACTGGACACTGTAAGTTCTAGTCTTCCCTGAGGCATGAAAATCAGCTGATTGACTTTGGTCCAGTCACTCTTTTATAGAACTGTTGTGGGGAAAACAGGAGAGAGGGCTTCATGTATGCCTCCTTAAATGGCAGAAAATAAAGATGTGATAAAAAAAAACCTACCTATGTTTAAAAGCTCAGTTAACAAGTGTGCATCACCATGCCACCCCCCCTCTTCTTCCCCCTGTAAATAGTGCAAACTGAATTTTAACAGGATATGTGTCAGGAAAAATGGAAAGACACAGGTCCAGGTAGGTAATCCCCCCGCTCCAAATTGGCAAGATTGGCACTGACCCTGATTATACCACAAGGTTTTTCTTTAACTTTCCTCTATTTAAAATAATGTTAAATTAGGAAATGACAAAATGATTTCTTACCAACTGAAAGTATTGTAAAAATAGTTAGCTCATAAAAGACCCAGCTATTGTGTGTTGTGCACTGCAGATACACAAATGGAGTCTGCAAAGTGTAACTTAAAAAGTCAAGATGTGAGTTGACGCAATGATGCAATTGAAACTCTGGCTGTTTTTTTTATGTGTGCACTGCCCGTGCACTGCACATATAAAATGGGGCAGAGCGTCAATTGCCACCCTGATAACTTTGCTGTCTTTGCCACCTTGTGGACATCCAATAACTTGAAGATACGGCATCTGATTGAAGGGGGGTGTTGCCGGGTTGGTCATGCCATTTTGAATTTCTGGAAACTATGACTTGTCCCTAAGACTTGTTGAGGTTACAAAACCTGGTGTCTGGACATTCAAAATGGATAATGTAACAAACCATAAAGATTGGTTAGATGATCTGTGGGATGGACACAAAAAGGTGTGATGGGAATACAGTTTAAGCATTAAGATGCAAATTCATTTACAGATCACTGTTGCTCTCTACTCCTGAACATTTATCCAGTAGCATGGCTAATCACAATGTTTTCTCTTTTCTCCCTAGTAAATAGGGGTTAAATTACAGTAGGGTGGTTGTTCAATGTACTTACAGTTTTGTAAGGCTCCCATGTCCAGTTTAAAGATAATAAATCATAAACAGAAAGAGCAGGGAACATGGAATTGATAGCACCTAGGCAACAAGCTAATGAACATGCAATCACCTGAAGTGTACTTACATTTTATATAATGATCATAATTATTTTAAAATTAGCACCTACCTTTTATAAATTAATTTACCTGTGTTTTTGTTTTGTACTTTTGTCTGCTGCTGGCTGATGACATATTTCCCTTTCTTAGTGATGCCTACATTGCCACTTTATTTGCAGCCATTATCTAATCTGCTACACAAAGGGCTTTCTTGCAGTCATTCCTGTCACAATGGAATTTAAAAAAAAAGTTTATTTCTCATTTATGGAATTAATCAAAGAAGAGCTGTGTTTCATAAATACAACTCTGTTTGAAAATGGTATGACAAATAGTGGTAATATTTTGCAAAGGTGCATTTTCATTCAGAGTTCTTTCGGTCGTTCTTTGAAAGAGTTCTTTTGAACAGAGGAAAAGCCCACAAAAGGAACTGTCACTTTGTTTCTTCAAAAGCTCACTGTGGAATGGCCTGACTTTCTAGCTGCCAAAAAACAGTTTGATGCTTTCTTTTTAATGGCTGCTTACTTGCTTATTATGCCTTCCAAGTGAAATACTGTACCTTTTGTCCCCAAAATTAGAGCGCACCGATTTCGGACAGTGTCCTCCAGTAGGCTGACTGGGCAATGTGTGAAATGCACTTCAGATTTTAGGTGCTGCTGAAGCATTGGAAAAACAAGCAGCTCCAGAGGACTTAAAAATGCTGGTGACTCATGAATATGATGAGGGCAGGGGATGAAGAACAAAAAAGAAATCAGACTTAATTGTTTATTCCTCCCACCCCCTTCAGTTTGCAGTAGCAAGTCTCAGCTGCTACAGTATTTGAAAACAGATTTATTTTGTTTTTCTGTTTGCTTTTTTATTTATTTTTTCCTTTATGGGTAACCAGAAGCTTGGCCTTTGGGCCTGTGGTGCAGCAGTTTTCCATATTGCTGAGAAGGGGAGAATGTGCTTAGAATGCATTCCGCTCTCCACCTCTAAACAATGGCTTTTCCTACTGCAAGCTTAAGATGCTGGACTCCCATGTGTAATTTGGCTGGAAAGGAAACATATTTAAGACACGTTTTTCTTTTTCTTTGTCCACAGTAATAGCCTGATATTCTGTTTAACCTAGTCTTTCTCAACCTTAGTGGCCTTCCACTCCCAGAATTGTGAAGATTCAGAGCAAAACGTTCCAGTATATTCCTAGTAGGTGCTTATTACCTTTCCTTGTGGAGGTAGGGAAAAAAATCATTTTAAAAAGTGTCAGGAGACCCGAAAGAGGAGAAAAATAGGGTCTTAGGAGCCAACCAGACAAATGTCAACATGTAAAACTTTCATGTGAACTTTTTTCTACTCCTGCTTTATTCATAAATTTTTGGAAGGTAAAAAAATTAGATTCTCTTTGGATCGTACAAGGCAGCATAGGTATATTTTAGCTCAAACATTCACAAACATTCCTCCCCTTTTTAGCTTCTGCCTTAAAGACTCTCATATATATTAAAAACAATGATTTATTGCTACTTCCTCTAATATTTCTTGGATAGTTATTTCCATACCTGACAAATTACAGTTTTTTCAAGTGTCTTTGTGCCTAGTCTATTCTATTGTTTTCTATATTAGCTATGGGTAGTCCTTCTTTAATGACCACTTGTTCAATAAATGTTCAAAATTATGTCCACCTGCACACCCTCTTGCACACAACAGCCACTCACACTGCACCAGCCACTCATAGCCCTCTCCCACTTGGCAGCAGCCATTTACCTCCCTACCAGCCTGATTGTGAGCTGCCTGAGATGTGCAACTTCCTGTCAGTTTTGCCATTGCCTGTTGGAAGTCAGCAGGAAGTTGCAGGGAGATCCTTGCTTAATGGTCTGTAGTCCTTGCTTAGCAATGGTAATGGGGACAACCAGGATTGCCATTGCTAAGTGATGCAATCATATGATTTCACCCTTTACAGCCACATCGCTTAGCAAGGGAAAGTCCAGTCCCAATTTCCATCATAACCTGGGAACTATGTGTTCTAAACTCCTTCCTTATAGTTAATCAACAGTATTGATTATGCTTAGCAGGTAATTGGTGATTAATAGGATGCTGATTTTCCTTCTTTGAATTTTCTTCTTCTCTCCCTGGCATGTTAATGATCTTTTATGTTCTGGTCCTTCCCCATCCTCAGTTATTTTCTATTCCCCCTAAAACCCTTCTGTGGTCTTTATTTATCCCGAGACCAGCAGATCTTCAAGATCCCCACTGTCTAGGTCAGTGATGGCTAACCTTTTTGCCATCACGTGCCAAAAGCGGGGGGAGTGCAGGGGGTTCACGCATGCGTGTGCCCACACCCATAATTCAATGCGCCCTGCCCCCCTCATGCATGCACATGCAACCCCCTCTGCGTTCCCCCCACTTTTGGCATGTGATGACACGGTAGGCCCATTTTTCGGCCTCCCCAGGTTTCAGAGGCTCTCTAGGAGCCTGAGGAGGGCGAAAACGGCCTTCCTCACTCTCCTGGAGGCCCTCTGGAGACCGGAAACTACCTGATTCCCAACTTCTGGTGGGGCCAAAAATCAGCTGGGGTGCTCACCGATATGGCTCCATGTGCCACCTGTGGCACGTGTGCCATAGGTTCGCCATCATGGGTCTAGGTCTATTTTGGTTCCCTAACCACCTTCTTCCCCTACAAAATTGCAACTTTCTCCTTTCCTGCCAACTCATCAGCTCATTTTCACTTGTTTTTTCCTCTGCTGTGAGAAGATATTTTGTGAATATGTGAGAAGCGGCTTATCTAGTTTATTCCCTGCTATTTGCCCTTAACTCAAACTGATCATTCCAAGTACAGTTTGTTTGTCTGGTGGAGCACAGAGAGGATGGAAGGTAGTGCTTAACTTCTATATTCTGTCAAAGCATTTTTCCCTTAAAATGAGGGTTTGGATAACTTCCCCAAGCCTTACTTTGGACATGTTCATAAATGTGTTTCAGATAACAATCTCTGGGTTAGTTCTATATCTAGACAGAAAACTAGCAACTTGACACTATTTCGTGGCTACAACCTTAAGGAATAAGCCTCTTTTTAATGGTATTATATATATATATATTCCTCTGGGTAAGAATATCATTGAAATATAGAGCATGTACTGGATAATGAACTGCATATGGGGCTGTACCTTACCATGGGAAGTGTATAGCGATTACAGTTTGAAAGCAGGGGTGCCTCTGAATTAGGAATGTGTCTCTGTATTAGGAATCTAAATGTGACAGAAACCTGTCAGAGTAAAAGACATAAAAAGGGTGCAACAACACTGAACCAAATCTACTGAGAATCTCTTTTGTCTATCAGGCAGCATTCCCATCACATTCACATTATTTGTGAAACTTGTGTTTACCAAATAATGACTGAAATGAAATTTTAAAAAGCTAGTTACATTTAAAATGGCTATTGTTAATAAAAGACTATGTCTAAAGAGCACGCATCTTGAAACATTTGCATTACAAATTTATTTATTTATTAAATGTATATATACTGCCTATCTTGCTGTCGGGCTACTCTAGGAGGCTTTCAAAATAAAAAGGAAGACAGGAAAAGAGCCTAAACAAAACAGAAATAAAATAATAGAACAAAAAAAAATAATGAAAAAGAAAACAATGAGAATACATTAATATGATAACAAAAAGATGGACTTGTGGAGTGCAGAGAGCAAGGTGGGGGTGGGGTATGCCATCAATCCAGCAGCCACCTTCAGGGTGAAATTCCCCCTCCCCCACCATCTGGTCTCCAGGCCAAGAGGCAGAGCCAAGTCTTCAGACTCCTGTGGAAGGACAAGAGGGTGGGGGCAGCTCTTACCCTAGAGGGTAGGATGTTACAAAGGGCAGGTGCTGCAGCAGAGAAGGCTAAATGGTGCTAAGGGCTATATATATTGGGGTAGTGTGGGGAATAGCAGCTCTGTCAGAGAAAATTCTTTTTTTTTTTTTGAAAAAGTTTTTCAAATACAAATTTTCCCCCTTTTTTCTCCCCCCTCCTCCCTAACCCCCCCTCACCACCCATCCCTCTGTGACTTCTTCAAAATAAAATCCAAATTCGTAACAGATTATATAATATTTTACCATCCCCTTACTCCATTCCTCAAATACTGACCCTTTCTTTCTAATAATATTATTACATCCCCCTTTTACCATACATTTCAAAATAACATTCTACTGTAACATTGTGTAATAACTTCTGGTTTAGCATAATAACATTATTATAACTCCCAATTTAGCAAAAATCTGCCCTTTTTCTCCTCCCGCATACATATATCTATATATTAATATAACATTTCAAAACAACCTTCCACTTTAAAACTATATAATAAATCCTATTTTACCATTTAATCTTTAATGTATATTAATATAACATTTCAAAGCAGCCTTCCCCTAAAAAGCTATATAATAAATCCTAATTTAACATTTATTCAGCTCTATCCATTTCCTCCACTCCCATAAATGTATCTCTTAAGCATCCCTTTTCTTAAACTAAACGATCAATAAACTAACCTGTCTCCACCCACTTTCCTACAAAATTACCATACATAACAATTCTTAATATCTTTATTCTTCTGCCCACCCTATTAAAAAAAAGTATTCCCTTTTATAGATAAAATCAATGACTTTAAATTTATAATCCATATAATATAATATCTTCTTTGATGTCTCTCCACTGGATTGTTAACTCCATCACCCATATTAGGGTAACATAGCATCCTGATTGCAACAAAATGTTCAAAATCCTCAGTTATCATCTGCCCCCATCAATAATAAATATCTTCATGTATATAAAAAAGGAAAACAACCACCCGAGTGACATTATAATTGTATTCCATATAATATCTGTAATAGTGGATTTCTTCAAGATTATTAATTCCCACCATCATAATGGGGTAACAACCAGATCTTCTGCATGCCCCAGCATAGCTCTCTTGCCATATAGCTCAGGATAAGCATGATATATTTGTCAAAAAAAAAAAAAAGTCCAAAATGGATAATTCCAATCCAACAATTTAAGGCCCTTTTCACATCCCAAAATTACAGCATTGCAGAGGTCTGTCACTCTCCTCAGGATAATATTGACCAATACTTCGCCTCAACTATCTTTTCATGTATTCAGTCATCTTTTAAATAACTGGCTTCACTGTTGCCTAATTTAGAAATTTTTGTTTTTGCGAGATCTATTTCTTTTTTTCTTGACTTGTTGTGGGTTTGATTTCCATCCTAATCTCCTTTCTACGAGTTGTATATCGACTAATCGGTTTTCATTCTGATTTATAACTTGATCTTGTTGGTTTTGCTTTTGTGACTCATATTTCTTTTCTATAAGTTGTGTATCAACTAATTGATTTCCATGCTTGTCTGTGACTTGATGAATCATCACATTAGAATCCAATGCCACATCTCTTTTATTTATGGATAATCCAGCTGAGGTATCTAAAGAATCCAAAGGCGATTCATCTACAGGGGCCTCTGTAGCTCAATATTTTTCCTTTATTTTCAACTCCTTCTGCTTATCTTGTGTTGTGCATAAAAATATTGAACTCATTTTCAAAATTTTTTGGTAAAATTCTTCCGCTTTTTCAACAGTATTGAATTGATATCTTACTCCTTGATATCTCAATATTATACCAACTGGAGTATCCCACCTAAATAGAATATTTCGCTTTTTAAGCTCAGTCACCAGAAAACCAAATTTCTTTCTTTCCAATAACATCTTAGGTGGTAGCTCTTTGTATATCCAAATCTTTCTTCCAAACAAATGCAGAGTAGAATTAAAAGATTTTTGTACAATATTATTTCTTATTTCTTTGTCTGTAAAATAAATCACCACATCTCTTGGCAATTGCCTTTGCTTTGCAATCCAGGAGTTTATTCTATAAACTCTGTCAATCCTACAAAATACTTCCTCAGGATGAACCTTTAAGATCCCAGCCAGAATTTCAAAAGATATTTTCCTTAAGTCATCTCTGTTGTTTTCCTGTAATCCTCTCAGTCTAATCGCATATTCTGTGAGATTATATTGCATCATTAAAACTTCTTTTTCAATCCGTTGTTTTATATTTTCTGCATTACAAGTCTTATGATCAGCTTCCATTTTAAGTTTTTCTTCTAAGCTATTATCTTGAGTGTTTATCAAATTATTTTCAGTTCTTTGTATTTTATTGTCCAAATTATCCTCAATTTCCTCCATTTTAGACTCTAATAAGTCAATATTTGTACCCAACTTCATAACAATTTCTGAAAAACCATTAGTCACTTTTGCAATCTTTCGTTGCAAAATATCAAACTTTAATTGCACCATTTCTTTAATTTCCTGCTTAAATTTTTCAGAGTTCTGATTCACAATCTCATCCCTTCTTACAATCTCCTCCAAGAGAAATTCAATTATATTAAAATCAGTTTTCTGAGTCTGTAGGTTTAGAACTTTTTCATGTAGTTTATAGATGGGGGAATCCCCCCCCACTGCTTGTTTGTCTGGCTTTGTAAGTCTGAACGCCATATTTCCACACAGACAAACTCTCTTAAAAAAGAAAAGAAAAACAAAGAAAGAGAAAAAAGTTTCTTTCCAAACAAGATCAATATCAAATCTCCAGGAAAGAGAAAGCACAAAAGTGGAGCTTTTACTTCAATTGTAGCCAGGAGTATTTATTTCGCTACTTTGTAGCTTAATAAGAAACGGAAGGACTTTCCCTTTTCAGCTTCCCTGCTCAAACTTCGGCAGTCGCCATTTTAAAAGTTCTTTTTTACTTTGTTCAATATCCTTTGCAAAATAAGTATAAATACTTGCGATTTAGGGTCACAGGTCCAGGTCCAAATCTCATCCTCTTTACTTAGTCTGTTAGTTTTCTTGAAAAGCTTGTTTTCGTCGCCTTGCTCTGCAAAAAAGCAGAGGTCTCCCAATGCCCGGAGCGAACGGCGAGTGATATAGGGAGCCTCATCCGCTCGCCCCCAAGAGTAAAAAAAAAAAACTCTGGGGGCTTCGCGGAAAGCTCTACCTACACTCACCTGCTCTATCTCACATTTCCTCCTGGAAATGGAGTTTTTCGAGCCGCCTTTCCGTTGTAAAGGCGGCTCTTTACAGGCGATGGGGCTGGCGGTCCCGAGGGACCGTCTGGCAGCGACGAGAAGCAAGCCGGAAGTCCTGTCAGAGAAAATTCTTAATGAAAGCAGATTTTTCTAATCAAATGCACTTTAAAACAAATCTTAAACAACTTCCTTCCCATTTTGGTAACACAGAGAGATATAACCACAGAGATTTACACTGATCTACACACCTTACTTATTACGTAGATGTAGAGATCTAGACTTTCCATGTGCACAAGATTTATAAGTTGCTAAAAGCTTTGGCAAGTTGCCCCATTCAAAGCTAATATCTTCCACAGTATATTGGAACAGAATTATTCCCTCCTGAATGCTCATTTTAGAGCTGCTTGAAGCAAAGATAGTCTTGACTTTTATGTTTCAGGGCCTTTTTTTAAAAAAAAAACAACTTCTTAATAACATGATTCTTTCCAATAATGCTGACCTTCGTGGTTCAATGCTTTGCTGACAGAGATAAGATACACTTGACCAAGAAACATGGAATGACCAAATAAGAGATGTCTGTGGAATAGAGGCTACGTTTTTGGAAAAAATAAATACAACAAAAGTAAGATTATTGTTCTTTAAGCCAAACACTCATTGACTGCTAGTGATACATTATTTATTTGTATTATTTATTATCTGTCATCATTTGCTTGTGGACAGGATTTTCGATGTCACTTGAGAATCATGTGGTCATTAATAACTCATAGGAATGAATGAATAATGTATTTATAGATGTGTCAACAGAATGTTACAGCTGTCTATTCTGTATGGGGACGCACCTACTCATTTATGATAGAGATTTTGCAAATGGTAAGTTTGAATAATATGCATTACATGATGACTTTAAAACAATGTTTCTCAACCTTGCCAACTTTAAAATGTGTGGATTTCAACTTCCAGATTGCTGGTGGGGGAATTTTGGGACTTGAAGTCCACATATCTTAAAGCTTCCAAGTTTGAAAAACACTGCTTTAAGAAATAACTCCCATTGAAAGCTGTACGTTTCCAAATAAAAATAACAGTGGATGCTCTAATGATACCGCTTAAACTGAAAACAATGGCTCTCAAAAACTTGTGAATCAGACCAAGGCCCAGCATTTTATTCTCTTGAGATCTATGGGAAATCCATCCACATGGCATAAATGATCAAGACTTCTCAGAAGCAATATTGTTATATTTACATTTTTTGTACGGGCTAGAAGTCCATGATCTATAAATGCTTTGAATATCCATAATATTAATTTAATGATGAGCAAAGCAAATGATAACAGTTAAGCATGGTGTTGTTTCTATTGGTAAATCTTGAATTCATGAAAGAATTATAACAAAGAATGGGAAAGTTCTGGTCCCCACTTAGTATTGACTTTTCTGTTTGTTTGTAATTACAGATTCAAATATGCTGATAATTATGTCAGACATCATGGTTTTCCTTCTAATTATGGATCAATTGCTGTGTTGGGCATATTTTGTACAGAAACAGAGAATACAATATAACCTGAGTGAATTAACAGGTGATTGGCTAAATTATGAAAAGTGATCCACATTTAAAACAATCACTATTTGAAAAAACAAAAACATATTCTACTGACCTCAAAGTCTATTAGGAAAGATTTGGAACACCGTTTAAATTTTCCCTATTGATCGCTGAATAAATAAGGACGGATCAATGATAGATTGGGAACATATATTATGCTGAACCTTATACAGCAAAGAAATTTAGTTGAACTGAATTTTGATTGTGAAATTAAACAATGCCTTAAAATGATTTTTAAAGATGTACATGCATCAGGAAAAACCAAGAAAATAATATTGTTCTTTAAATTTAAAATGTATCTTTTTTGCATATTGATTGTAAAATATATTATGAATTAATAGTGGTCTTTCTCTTGTGTATATATATGCAAGTTTGTTAGCACATCTAGGTATTAATTCTCCCAGAGTAAGAGACAATTCTCTTAAAATGCAGAGATATACATTATTTGCCAATCCATACTAAAAGCTGTAATGTAAACTGGTGATATTTATATTATCTTATTCATTACAAGTATGGAGGGACATTTTTCTTGAGAAAAAAAATCTAATGAGGTCTCTGTATTGATACTTTTAAGATATTTTCCAGATGATTAGTGACAGCCAACGGACTATAATTTAAATTTAATATTGAAATACCAAGTGAACACAATATGAATGGCGGAGTAGCTGCATTTCTATTTTTCTTGCTCTTTTAAAATAAGGATAAGTATGTGCCAATTATTTTAATGAAGCAATGAAGAAAAAGGCGAATGGAATAGTAGAGCATTGCTATGGAATAGTAGAGCGTTGCTATGGAATAGCAGTTTATAGGCTGGCAGATACAAACACATTTTCAGATACAAATTACGATTATAAAAATTCCTTAGCATTCCAATTTGGGAGTATGTACCTGTAATTCTGGAAATTGACAGGTTGGGAAATTGAGATGTGGGAGCCCAATTAGTAATGGTATCTTCTGTACAATGCAATTGAGCATTTCTGTATTAGAGGTGGTTCAGATATGATAAAGGTGAGAAGTGTTTTGTTTCTAGACCAATTAGTAAAAAGCAATTCTCATGAGTATCTGTCTTTCCTTGCCAGATCAAGTAGGTGACTGAAAGAATAAGGGCAATTTCTTAGGCGGGATATTTAGCTAACAGAAAATATTGTGCTTTGAATAAACATCGAGAAAGACATTATTCCTCAACATAAAATTTTAAGAATGTATTAGATCATCACAAATACTGAATAATAATTATATGCCACTTGTATTATATATATATATATATATATATATATATATATATATATATATATATATATATATATATAATTTATCTTATCATACGGTAACTCTGGGCGGCTAACAGTTACATCTAAGTTAAAACATTACAAAGTTAAAATCAAATATTTAAACCAAAGACAAATAAGGAGGGGGGGAGTGTGTGTGTGGGGAGATAGGATCTGTTATTAATCAACCACCTCCATTGCACTGTTCATCCACTGGGGCCCCAAGCTGACTGGCAAAGCCACATCTTTAGGCCCTTACGAAAAGATAGGAGGGTTGGGGCCAACTTCACATCAGTGGGTAAAATGTTCCAGAGGGCAGGAGCACAATAACTCTAAGAAGATATTCACTTTATAATAATGATTGTGCAATGACATAATTAGATCCTGATGGAAGAGAGAAGGCACAGTGGTTAACATCTTAGGGAAAGCATTTGGGAGAATTGTTTTGTAATTATTGGTCCCTGGGGAAAAAAATAAACAAATATCCTAACAATCATGTGCCAAGATCATAACGGAACATCCTGGGAACATTTTTTTCTTGTTATGAAAATCTAAACTTTTTTTCCACCCCTCAGTTTTCATTCTTTCTAAGCTTATGGTCTTTATGATAAGCAGTCAGTTTAAGAACGGAACAGTTCTCATTGATCTAAGGGACAAATTGTCTATAATAATCATAATGTTTCGTTAGGATTGGCTCTTAACAGCCTCTGTCTAAGTTAATTAATTGTCATTTGTCAGACAATTAATCATCTGTCATGTGGAACTGATTGTAGTCCCAAAAAGTAAATTGTACCTTCTTGAGGTTCCTCCCTCCTTCCAAGTTAGAAGCAATTCTCAAAGAAGTATTAATCCAACAGAAGCTGATTGGTATTATAACTTTATAGTCTCACCTCATAATATGATGAAAAAACTTTGTGGAGAGTGGGTGGAATAGATGCTCAGCAGACCATCTGGAGATGTAATAAATCTGACAGCCACAGCAATCCTATGTAATCAAGTACAACTTCATTATATTAGGAAAATGACTTTCTAATTAACTCATGAGGAAACTTCGTGATTCATTCACCCTAATATAGTCAGAGAGTTCAGACTTCTTCATCAGTGTCATAAAATCATTGTCCCTTGTAAATGATCACTTCTAGTATTAGTGAAGAGCTTGATAGTTTAATTAAGTATTTAAATAGGATACAGATAACTCTAGTAATAATTTCTACATGTACAGTATCTAACTTGAACCAGTATTTAAGAAAAACCCCTGTTGAAATATACAATTTAATTCAGAAGAATCATTTTCAGTCTAAATTCATACTGAACAAAATTTTGAAAACAGAAGCATTTGTTGTCCTTCAACCCTTTTATGATTACTTTTATTTTCATACCTCTAGGAAGGTCTGCAGTATTTATACAGAAAAATAAGTATGATAAACATGAGAGAGAAGCACAAATATTTGTCCTCACTGATAATTAAACTTTTAAAACCATTCTGGAACACAGCTTGCTCTGACCAATTTCAGAGGCTTTTAGCAAGACATGATTTACTGATTCACCATTCAAAGTAAGAATGGAAGGGAACACAACCAATTAATCTTTCAAAATTTCTGTAAAAAGACACCCACACCTAATGAAGTACCCAAATAGAACTAAGAAACATTTCAAGAAAGAAGACAATGCAAAATCATAGCTTCTAATTTTACACTTACCACAAATGCTACCAACATTTTGCATTCTGCCTACATAGTTAAAATATTTTTGTCCTTTCTATGTCAAATCAAAATATCCATGTTGAGAATAAACCTGGAGAAGAAATGTAAAAAAGGAACAAATACTTTATCATAATATTCCTATGAGTGTCATGCCAAGATTACTATCTCTTTCCCAACAGTAATATAAGTGATAGTTCTCCATACATTTCTTTGTCTGTGTGAGTTTATAGAGATGTACATGGAATAGACATACTTCTGTTTTACATTGTAAAGAAAATAGAAACATGGGACCCTATAGTGAAAGCATACCCCCAGAGTAGAAGTGCATTTCCCTGCTTCAAGTTGAGCCCTGTCTAGCTCTTGTTTGTTTGTCTGTTAGCAAGGATTCTGTCTGAAAAAGTAAGATCATCTGGCAGAGGTGCAAATCACTAATTTTAAACTGGGTTTAATAATCCTATGAGAAGAGAGTTTATTTCGTTGGTAATATGCATATCGGTCTTAAAAAAACAACAGACCCTGCACTTCCATGAAAACATTAGGAAGAAAAACATTGGATTAGCTCATATGAAAATTGTGGTTAGTAATTCTGTTAGGTCCAAGAATTTTCCTATTCATTCTGCTGAATGGAACCATAGAGAAGGATTGCATCACAATGTACATTCCCATTGATTCACACCTGAGTTGACATATAGGGAAAGAGTTCTTCAACTCCTTGCTTTTACTACTCATTTCTTTTACTTGAATCATGTCAGGATTAAGAACCTAGCCAGAAAGGACAAATTCTAAGTCTGTATCCCCAAAGTGGTAAAGGAGTCCTTTGGTTGAAGTTTAAAGCAAAGTTTAAATTCTGGGCTTGTGTTTCCATAGGTATGTTTAAAAACAACAAGAAAAAGTACTGCAGCATTGCTGTACCCCTTTGCATCTGACTAAGGTGACCAGACGTCCCGCTTTTGGCGGGACAGTCCCGCTTTTGAGCAATTTGTCCCGCGTCCCGCGGCGTTTTAAAAAAGTCCCGATTTTTCATTCTGCCTCCTGAATCCCCGCTGCTGGCTAGAGGGAAAAAACCTGTTTAAACTCTTGCCGCGGGGCTTCAAAGGGCCGCCCTACGTTGATTAGCTCGGCTTCCCCCTCTCAGCTGGTTTGCGCAGGGCTCTGCTCTTGCTAAATTGCTCCAGCAGTTTTTTTTTTCTCTTTGTGCAAACCAAGCTCAAAACGAAAGTGAAACTGGCTGTTGGCTTTGCTGTTTGCTTGCAACGTTGGAAAATTAGGCAGCAGATTTATTTTCCTTTTCCTCACCAAAAAAGGTAGGTGTAAACAATGGGAAATTATTTAGGGCAAAAGAGGAGAGTTCAAGATTTTAAAACACAAAAGAAAAAAAAGCTCTTTTTAACTAGGGAATTGTAATAATTGAGATACTATTAATTGTATACTGTGTTGAAAGCAGAAATGGTTAAGTTGTGGTTTGGAGGAATATATGGGGGAACTTATTTGGTTTATTATTATTGGTAAGTATAATTAATTGATTTGTAATGTTGGAAGAAACATCCTTCTGGGTTCTGCTCCAAGTGGGGAGAACAGACACTGGAAACATGGAGACTGCTTGGAAAGATGGTTTAATGGTGGACAGGATCACATGGCTTGAGTTCCTGAACAGAAAAGGGGCAGATACAGTAAATCCTCGGGTTTTTATGCGCTCTCTGGCTCTGCATTTCTTGGGGCCACGAAAGAGTATCCTGATTGGTTGTCAGACTCCCAGGGGGTGGGGGTCTTGCTGGCTGATGCAATCTTCCCAGGTGCCATGTGGTGAGCCTCGTCTAGATGGGTCCCATTGTGTTAGTTTCTGTTGCTATTGTGTAGAGGGCTAATCCTATCTTTGACAATTCCTACTATGGCTCTGCCTGAAGGAGGTAGATCTTTGTTATGTAGAGTAGACTGGCCCAGGCCTTAATGGCCCATTGACAAAGGGTGGGGGGCAGGAAGATGGGAGCTGCTTCAAAACATGCTTATCCCAGGGAAATATAATATTCTGCCTTTTTCATATTTCCTAAAATATTTCACTCTTCCAGGAGAGGGGTGGGTGCTAACTTCCTACAATCCCTACTCTTTTTTTTTCAAAACGTGAGTTTTGAAACAAGTTCTTGGCAAAAGATTAAAATTGATCACATCAGGGAGGCTTAATGGGTGCTTTTAATTTTCTAATGCAAAGGGGAAAGACATTGATAGAGGCAACAGAAAAGGATTCCTTCAGTGGCTTCCAAAAGCTTTCAACCATGAAGGTCTAGCAGCCAGGAAAAAAGTTCTGGTAAGAATTTTACAGTATCCAATTTTCCATGCCAATTAATTTCAGACTTCAGATATTACTTTCTGTGAGCTTCCAGTCAGGTTTCAAGCAAACACATGTCCCAAAATTTTTCACAGCCATGATTTTCCTTTAAATTACAGGCTGCCCATTTCATGGGTTGATTACTGAACCTGCCCTAGCTCTTACTGTGGTGCATCCAGGATTTGCGAGTCCAAATTGAGGTTAGCCAGTGTACAATATCCATTCTTTTTTTTTTTTTTTGGGTGTTACACATAATGAGCCCTGGGATTTCTACTCATGAGACCACCAGTGCAATATATCTTCCTTTACTGGGCAACTGGGCAGCATCATTTGTGAGTCACAGTCAGGGCTTGGGTTTTGGAGATCACTTTTCTGCTATCTCTTCAAGTGAGGGAATTGCCTGAGGGGGGATTGCCCCCTCCCCCATCGAATTAGCAGGGAGATATGACTCCTTGGGCTTTTAGTGCCACAGAGCAAAAATCAACCTAGGAGAAGCTTTGTGTGGAGGTAAGGGAAGGGAATAGTTTCAATCTAATTCTGAATAGTGTGTGTCTCTCTGTGTGTGCATGTGTATGCAGCTACTTTTACAATACAGACAATACAAACATTTTGGACATATTTCTCCTCTCCACCAGACAGAAATCTAGAGTGTACATAACTTGCTGTGGCAATCACTCTCAAATACAATTCTTACAATAAACTGATTACAATATAAATGAGACAAGAAAGAAAACCTTACAATGAATTTCCACCCTCCCCCCATAGTCTTTTCAGCTGTCTTCTGGGAATTGAAAAAAGTCTTTTGGTCTTTACTTGTACATCTCAGGGTCTTTTCTTTCATGTCTGCTGGTAAAATGCTTGGTGGTAAGGCTGGTCAGTCAGGCTTGGAAAGGTCTGCTCCACTCTGGTTGCTGTGCTGACTTTCAGTGGAGACTGGATTCAAACCCAATTTCTGGTTCAAACCGATGGAAGGTCTCCTTTGGAGGCAGCATCTGGATCCATGTGCTCTGCTTCCACAGTTGCAGAGTCCTTTGTGCAAGGCTGAAAGACATTAGAACAGGGTCCCCTCCCCCCTTTTGTTGGTAATCTTCCCAGGATAAGGCAATGTAACAGGATTAGAGATGGGAGGGGGGGTTGTAGATAGCTTGCAAGCAGAGTTTGAAAAGAAACAACACAGTATTGCAGTTACTAAACAGATAATGCAGTTTCAACAAAATGGAGACACAACAGATAAGAAAAAACTGGATTCACATGCTTCAGGAAAGAGATGAACAGGTAAACCCATTTAAACACATACAGTAAATGCAAGACTGATTTTTTTCCTTGTAAACAAACTTAAAACGTTTCCTCATAAACTTGAGTTGTTACTTTAAGATACAGAGAGGGAAGGAGAAAAAAAAAACAGAAATGAAATGAAATGCTCTCTTTAATCTGTGTTTGTTGGCCAGACAAACACAGGGCAAAGGCTCTTTCTTTCTTTTTTTTTCTCTCTCTCTCCCCCATTTTTCATTGTTTCAACCTTTTTTTTTTTCCTTTTCTAACAATTTAAAATTCTTGTCTCTAGAGATCAGATACATTTTACAGTTACAATTACCTCAAGGGCGCACAAAGACTTAGACACACACACATAAAACAAGGAAGACAAAGAGAAGAAAACAGAACTCTGAGATTTCACACACACTGATCATTCCCACATAAATCTCAGTTAAATTAGGGAAGGCACAAATCTTAAACATACCACGTGGTTGCATAGAAGACAGAGAGACAAACAAACAAACAAAACAAACAAACAAAACAAACAAAATCCCCAACATTCCTATTTATATATTTCCCTTTTCTTTTAAGTACCTTTATTTAGCCAAATTTGTCTCCCGGTGTTGTCTCTTAGCAAAGCCCATTTTTTGACACAATTTTCCTAATTTCCTTTTATACATGCCCCTCAATATGGGCACCCGCCTGGCGTCCCAGGCCGCGAGCACTTCTTCCACAGGGGTCCCCGCCACCCGCGAACTATCGCTACCCATGACCCTTTCCTTTTCTCCAGAAGGATCACTTCGACTTAGCCGGGTGGCACGCCATCAGTTTTCAGAGAAAAAGCTCTGGGAAGGACTTCGATTCCCTTACGAAGTATGGGCCCCTTCCTCTTAGGGAATCGCCGTAGTTTTTCAGATCCAAAAAGGGGATCCGGGAGGACCTGCTGACCCCAGCAGGTGGTACTGGCACCTCCTCTCACACACACATGCTCGCCCCGTGTCTGGGCTGGACAAAACCGGGTTTCCCTTTCACAATTTATTCCCCCCCTTCATACACTTGGCTTTCACTCGGCTTCCATTCCTTTTAAACACAAAGTTCCACGTTTGGCAACCCCCCCTTGCTTTCTCTATCCTACCGGTCATGGCTCGGTGGAGCTAGCAGTAGGCAGAGGGGCGGCTAGAGGTCACTCAAAGAGGTGAAATCAGACTGTTTTCCAGGTGGAATCCCACACACACACTTCCTCCTTCCCTAACAGAAGGTCCTGTGCTCTGGCAAAACCCCCATGCTCTCCAGACTGTTAGTCTTTCTGCGGCTAGGAAATGCACAGAGAAAGCAAGATCCAACTGTGATTGGGAGACGGGCCTTTACTCACACACATGCAGGCATACACAAATTCCCCATGCTTTTCCATACTTCAAAATTAAAATTTAGAGGTACTCACCTTCTTTCCAAGCAGCCTTTGAGCTCAAACTCAAAACCCCTTTAAAACCTAGTTCCAAATGGCCAAGGTCCATGAAAACATGCCCACAGACTCAATGGGTCTGCTGCTAGCAAGGGAGGCTTACCTGGGCCTGGTCCATTGGTTAGGTTAGCTTGGAGTCCCGCTGGGTCGCCAATTGTTGGAAGAAACATCCTTCTGGGTTCTGCTCCAAGTGGGGAGAACAGACACTGGAAACATGGAGACTGCTTGGAAAGATGGTTTAATGGTGGACAGGATCACATGGCTTGAGTTCCTGAACAGAAAAGGGGCAGATACAGTAAATCCTCGGGTTTTTATGCGCTCTCTGGCTCTGCATTTCTTGGGGCCACGAAAGAGTATCCTGATTGGTTGTCAGACTCCCAGGGGGTGGGGGTCTTGCTGGCTGATGCAATCTTCCCAGGTGCCATGTGGTGAGCCTCGTCTAGATGGGTCCCATTGTGTTAGTTTCTGTTGCTATTGTGTAGAGGGCTAATCCTATCTTTGACAATTCCTACTATGGCTCTGCCTGAAGGAGGTAGATCTTTGTTATGTAGAGTAGACTGGCCCAGGCCTTAATGGCCCATTGACAAAGGGTGGGGGGCAGGAAGATGGGAGCTGCTTCAAAACATGCTTATCCCAGGGAAATATAATATTCTGCCTTTTTCATATTTCCTAAAATATTTCACTCTTCCAGGAGAGGGGTGGGTGCTAACTTCCTACAGTAAGAAATTGGATTGCATGGAAATAATTGGAATATTCATGTTCATATTGATTAATATACAAAAAAGATAGTTATATAACTAATTGATTTATATTAAAATGTTGAATTTGTATTAAACAACTGTATTACATAATTACATAATTAAACAATGTGAGGATGGATATAAAAATAAATGACAATGGGAAGGGGTATAAAATAGAATAGAAGGGAAAAATTGAATTTGATTAAGATTAGAGATGAGGATGAAGGGTAATATTGTTTTTTTAAAAAAATAGATGAGGAATACATATGGCAAAAAGGAAATATAGAAATTGTAAATTTAATTGAAATGACTAAACACTGTTTAAATTTGTGAACCAGCCAAATATTCTGTTCAAAGAAAATACGTTGTATGTATGTGTGTTTCTAATTATTGCTATTTATTCATATTTGTTCTCTTTTATTCTTTAAAGTTTAACAATTCATTCTTTATCTTAATATCTTTATATTTGTTTGGGGTTGGCTTTCTTCCCTTTCATCTTTTTTATTGTACAGCAATCTTTCTCCTCAAACCTACCACCTCTCTTTTCTTTCCTTCTTACTTTCTCTTCCCCCCACCCTCTTTTTCTCCTCCCTACTTCCTCTTCCTTTCTCCTCCTCCTCTCTTCCTCCCTCTCTTAACCGTCACTCCTACTCTAATTTCCCTTCCCTTCCTTCATCCCTCTCTATTACTGTATCCTTTTATGCATATGGACTACTCAGAGGGCTGAAAAAGTTATTTTTGACTGGTCCTCGCACTTTTGACCAGTCCTCGAACTTACGACTGTCCTCACATTTTACATTTTTGCCCTATCTTGTCATCATGGTGAAGAGAAGCAGTTGTGAAATGAGTGACATGGTTGTTAAGAATGCTGCACGGGCATAAATGTGAGGATGGTCATAAGTGTGAGGACCAGTCAAAAGTGCGAGGACCTGTCAGAAATGACTTTTTTCAGCCCTCTGGTTAGTCCTTTTGTGCATATGGACTACTCAGAGGGCTGAAAAAGTTATTTTTGACTGGTCCTCACACTTTTGACCAGTCCTCGAACTTACGACTGTCCTCACATTTTACGTTTTTGCCCTATCTTGTCACCATGGTGAAGAGAAGCATTGTGAAATGAGTGACATGGTTGTTAAGAATGCTGCACGGGCATAAATGTGAGGATGGTCATAAGTGTGAGGACCAGTCAAAAGTGCGAGGACCTGTCAGAAATGACTTTTTTCAGCCCTCTGGTTAGTCCTTTTGTGCATATGGACTACTCAGAGGGCTGAAAAAGTTATTTTTGACTGGTCCTCACACTTTTGACCAGTCCTCGAACTTACGACTGTCCTCACATTTTACGTTTTTGCCCTATCTTGTCACCATGGTGAAGAGAAGCATTGTGAAATGAGTGACATGGTTGTTAAGAATGCTGCACGGGCATAAATGTGAGGATGGTCATAAGTGTGAGGACCAGTCAAAAGTGTGAGGACCTGTCAGAAATGACTTTCCAGCCCTCTGAGTAGTCCCTATACACATAGCCATGGCCACCCGGTCACATGACCAGCTAGCCACGCCCACCCAGTCACATGGCCTCCAAGCCACGCCCACACAATAAGCCACGCCCACAATGGTGTCCCTCTTACCAATGTTAAAATCTGTTCACCTTACCCTATACACATAGCCATGGCCACCCGGTCACATGACCAGCTAGCCACGCCCACACAGTCACATGACCAGCTAGCCACGCCCACAAAATAAGCCACGCCCACAATGTCCCTCTTTACCAATGTTAAAATCTGGTCACCTTAATCTTGACTATTGTTTGGAAAAGGTTTTTTTTTTTAAAAAATATAACATTATAAGGGAGACAAAGACACATACACAGAAGTAGGAAGATATGCAAAAATCTTAGATGCTCTTTATTGTCTATCATCTGTGATTTTTGGCAATGCAAACAAATAAATGCCAGTTCCAGCTACAAATAATTGTGATAGGCCAAAACACACGAATGCCAGGAATCAGCTTTTAGAGACCAGAGACCTACCTTATGATATGTTAGAAATGCCCTTTTAAGTTATTAGGTGTATAATTTAATTTTATATTGCAGTTCCGGATCATTTTGTAATATGCTAATTGTGTCTCTTGAGTTTTCCTGGCATTTCGGCACTACTTTATGAAACTCCACCCTCCTACTTCTGTAAATTTGTAAATATGCTTTTATCAAATTAATGGATTAATTAAGGCTTCTGACAAAGGAACTATAATTTATGAAGTCTTTCTGTAATATATTTATGGAATCAAAGCACTTGATGCATGTTTGGGAAATTATACTGGGAAACTGTACTTTAATGTCTATTTTGTGGTTACTGCACTGACTGCTAGTAAGTTTGGGGCTATGTTCAGAGTGCTGGTTTTCCACTATACATCACTTGAATCACATTAGGGATTGCCTGATTGTGCTTGATTTTGTTGGTGGAATATGAACTCTTAGAAAGAGTTTGCAGAAGTCCCAGGAGAGGCTATATTTCTGATGTTCTTCAAGACACTCAAAACCATATTTTCTAAAGGGACTTTGAATATTACAGCTCAATATTGGGGGACATTTACTACGTATAAGATTTAACTGATTTAAGATAACCAAACCTCACCCCTCAATATGGTATAATCATGGCTGATCAGACACCAGGATCGTACTATCATATGTGGTGGACATGTCCAGAAGTGAGAAATTATTGGATTAGAATTAAAACATGGTTAGAAGAAATGCTTGAACAACATATTGATTTAAAACCTGAGCTGTTCCTATTGGGTATCCTTCCAGAGAAAATTAGCAAAGAAAAGGTATATTTGATTATACATGTAATAACTGAAGCGAGGGTAGTATTTGGAAGATACTACTAAGATGGAAAGTAGAGAAAATCCCTTCAGAAGATGAAGTAATTAAGAAAATATTAGATTGTGCAGAAATGAATAGACTCATTTTGATAATTAAAGAAAGAGAGGATTCGGAATATTACAAGGTATGGAGACAATTTTACAATTGGTTAGAGAAGAGATATAGATAAATGTATTAATAGTAAACAAGAAAATGTTATAATAAATGAAGTATGGGGAGAATGTTATAATAAAGAAATGGGAGAAATAAAGAAACGAAGATTGGAGGAGTAAGAAGAAGAAGATGAAGACATAATAGAAACATCTAGATGATACACTGAATGATGATTATGTATTGTATGTTTGTTTATAAAATAATTTTTTTTAAAAAAAATATAGTATAATCATGGCTAACGTTTGAACAATACCAAATATATTTAGGTAGATATCACTTTATTCTAACTTCTGTCTTAGATGTTTAGCTTTATACCTTAGTTTTAGACTAATAATATTCTGGGGTTTTTTTGGTCTTAGAGACATAGCTTACAGTGGTGACAGTAATGATAACAATATTCTCTACTGGTAGTCCTCAACTTACAACCACAATTGACCACAACATTTCTGTTGCTAAGCAAGGCAATTAAGTGAATTTTGCTCTATTTTACGACCTTTCTTGCCACAGTTCTTAAGTGAATCACTGCAGTTGTTAAATTAGCAACACAGTTGCTACGTGAACCTGGCTTCCCCATTGACTTTGCTTGTCAGAAGATTGCAAAAGGGAATCGCATGACTGTGGGACACTGCAACCGTCATAAATGTAAGTCAGTTATCAAGCATCCGAATGTAAATCACATGACCATAGGGATGCTACAATGGTCATAAGTGTGGTCATAAGTCACTTTTTTCAATGCTGTTGTAACTTCGAATGGTCGCTAAATGAACTGTTGTAAATTGAGGACTATCTGTATTATTCTTTTAGCCTGTATTTTATGCTTGGCCCTTCTCTTTTTAACTTTTAAATAGTTTGTTAATTATTTTATCTGTATTGGGCTTTGAGTGAAATAAAGGTTGACTGACTGATTGACTGATTTAATTGATTCTAGATAATATTTATGGGGATTATACTTGATTTTTGTTTTGTTACTTTCAAAAACAGTCCTGAGTCTATAGAATACATTTGTGTTAGATAAACATTGTTTGGAACCTTCAAGAGAGTATGATAAACTAATGAAAAAGCTCTTATTACAAAAAGCATCATTTCAGTCTAAAACATTTCCAAATATACCTGTAAATGCTGGGGATTCTACCTGGGAATTTCTGCTGGTAAAGCAGATATGATTTTGTCAAGCAAGTTCCTAAATATTTCTTACAAGTAATGTATTCTGCCCCAGCTCCGGATTCCCAAGGATTGTGACACACACCAACGGTCCTTATCAAAGTTATAACATACCAAGAATAAACAAAGTCCGGCAAAGGTTGACAACCAGCCCAGAAAACAAGATACAATAAGACACTCACTCTCCAAAATGCTCTGTAATAATTACACGTTGTTTCCAGCAAGAAATTACTAACTGCATGCGACTTAAATAGGCTAAGGGAGTGGCCAATTATCCTCAAACCTTACTCTCGAGGAGACTTCCTCCTCCTGAGTAGCCACTCCTGCCTTTTGACAGCCCGGCATGCTGGAGCACTGAGGAGAGGCTCCTCCACTTCGCTCTCTCCACTTGAAGGAGCCTCTGGAGGTTCTGAAGGCCCTGGCTGAGTCTCTGCCTCTGACACCACATCCTCTTCAGCCTCCTTGCTGTCTGCGCTGGCTGCGCCGGCTGCGCCAGCGGTTGATGCAACCCCACACCAGCCTCCTCGTCATCGGGATCAGCCACGATCCGCGCAGGCTGCTGGCGGGCCACAACATAATGCTAAACACTGTTGTAAAAACAGGTATTGCTTTTCTGCCAAATTCTATGTCAACATTTTAATTTTTTCTTTATTTATTCAATTATCTGAAATGAGCAGATTATTGTATATTTTCCATTTAGTTGGATAATTATAAAAATGGCATATTTTGTTTTCTCTTAACTGAAAAGTATAGTTTGCTAATCTGATAGGAAATGAGAACTAAAGTCAAAACAAATATGTGTCAGGAGCATAAATCAAGGATGTGACAAAACAACTTTCAACACTTATCAATTGGTAATTAACCATTATTGCTCTTATATTTGGTGATAAATAGTACTGCAAAGAATACAGTAGCTAGAACATATAACAGTGAATTTTGAACAACTTGAAAGGAAGCTCAAGAACTAGGGTGCCCTCATGGTGTTCTCATCCATCTGTGAAAGAGAATTGGAGAGGGAAAGAAAAATAATGCAAATAAGTGGCTGGCTAACAGTGTCTATGGGAGAAATTTGATCTACATAGCCAGGACAATAATTCTGTCAGCTTCCTCTTCCAGGCCAAATGGTAGAAATGCACAATTGGTGAAAGTGTGATAGTTTCTTTCTTTTTGGTCCACCAGTGAATCCTTCAGAGAGGAAGAGATCCAATATGAGGGGACTGTGGATGCCCTCAGGGTGTGGGAAGAAAAGCACTGGATATTGGCTTTCTTGTCTTATTGTTAGGAGGAAGTACTTGATATATGGAGTGGAAGTCTCAAAGCTGCACTCTGTCTCCTTGCCATGAACTCATTATGGAGATCATAATGCAATAAAGCATTGTATAATCAAGGATGTTTTTGACATCTAGAAATACTTTTTTGCACATATTGATTATTCAAAAAGAAGCAGATGGCTGCTGTTTCAGTCTTGTAGGTGGCTTAACCCATTTTCAGTCAGACTTAAAAAGTTAACAGAACTAGTGGAGGCATTTACACTTCAGGATTTATTTGGATTTTGGCAGAGGCGTCTGCAAGCAGGACAATTTTGTCAAGCATTTCCTCTGCCAGGTAGAGATGCTGATTTTCAAATCAGCCTACGCCTAATATATAATCTCACAGTCCATGGACTTTTTTCCCCAAAGGGTTACCCTATCTTTCTTTTATTATAATTTTACAATTTGTTGGGCCTTCGTCTTGGCCCTATTGTTCACATTATTATCTGTAGCTTTATTGGAGCATTATAAAAATATCCCCCTACATCAGTGCATAGACCCTTATGGGCATGATTCAGCAGAGTCCTTAAGCCATGCACTCCTCTTTTCATTCCTCTTTTATGGGGAATGTCAGATGACATTTATGCCATTTTGAAAAATATCCTGGAAGAGAGTATAAAGCATATTTGTCATTTCTTCTGTGTGGTCAGGTCTTTGATATATACTGCCAAGTTGCTTGTTTTTCTGCTTTGATTTGTTCTGTTCCTCTTAGTTGTAATTGAAGAATTGTGTTAATATTTGTGATCGTTATTATTATCTCTCATACTTTGCTATTATGACCTTACAGCCAGAAGGTGCAGTATACTCCAGTACCTACCAGTATTTTAAATATATACAGACACACAAAGTTGCTTTCTTCCATTTTAGGCTTACCTCTCCAAAGTTGTAGAATTTGGCAGTGTGTGTGTCTGTATATATTTGAAATAGGTACTGGAGTATACTGCACCTTCTTGGTATAAAGTCATAATAAAGAAACGTTAATAAAATGCCAGACAGTGTATAGCTGTCACAAGCGATCTCTGTCTTTTTGAATGTCCTTGTGATGTCATTATGCATATAGAGAAAGGGCAGAGCTTGTGTTACAATGATGTGACACCTCTATCTTCATTTATCCTCTCCCCATTTCACTGTTCAATTTCTGAATCTCAGGTTAACTATCAAGTTGAAATTGATTGGTCAATGTCAGATAAATCTTGCTTGTGCTGCCTCCCCCAGCATGGAAATCTTCTACAGCCTCCTCTTATTCCACCAATAAATGAAATGTCAAGCATGATAGTTGGAATAGTCCAAACCATCTGACCAGTGTTCAGCTTTGAATACCTTAGCTGCCCTAACTATTGAAGTATATTTAAATTGCATTTTAGACAGGCTACAATAGAAACAACTACTGGTTTGGTAATAATAGGGTGGGAATGTTTTCACGCCTTTCATACTATCTTCTTCTTTGCAATCATTTAAAATAACAAGGACAACATGCAAATAGGCAACTAAGGGGAATGCAGAATGTTTATTTAAATTCCAAATGACAGTAAAAAATATATAAATTGATATAAGAATTATTGAAAAGTGAATAACATGAGGATTGGAATTACGATATTTCAATGTAGTGATCAGGTGTGGGACATTGATAAGTGAGCAAGATGGAAGAAGGGAGAATCTCATGTTTCTATTGCTTGTTAACTGATGGCGTGATGAGAAAATGAGAATAGGATTAGCAACAATGCCTTTGTTCTATTTTTCTGGCACCATCTAATCTTCTAGATGCTCCTTTAACTGTTGTTTTTATCATCTTTGGGTTTTTTTTCATCCTTTTTGTATTTAATTTATTGATGTAACCCCAGCCCGAGAATAAACATACTGAATCATGTCTCTACTTATTTGTCTTCAATTCAGGCTTGATTCTATATATATCTTATAAATAAAGTTAGATGTATTGGTTTATAATCTAATGTTCAAACATTTGCCAATCTCTTTGTACTTTTCTATCAAGAAATCACTATAATGAAATTACGACTTTGAGGGACTCTAGACATAATTGGTTATAAGGCATGATGGGAAAGCAGAATGGACTGAATGTTATTAGCCTGCCTACAAACTTGAAAGGTAAGCTGACAAATGTGTAAACTTCTTTTGGGAATGCAACTGTGGAAACTTCTTTTGGGAATGCAACTGTTTTCATTGACCAATTTTTCCCAGATAATAACTCACTACAGAATTGTAGCATTATAGAATTTCTTAACACTCAAATAATTGGAAACTTTCTTTACTTTCATAATTCTAGCTGTGAAGTTTAGTCCTGCTTCATCAGGCAAGTCTTCAAAAGAATAGGCTTTGAAATCACTGTTTTTCCAGCAATTGTCCCATCTTCATGGTAAATCTATTCTGCTATTTCAAATGCCACGCCTTATATTTGATTATCACCACTTTGTAAGTAGTGTAGTATGACGAAAATTGTTGCCTCAAATTCCAATGCATGTGGATTATGTGCATAGTTGGATTACGGGAGCCTGAAGAAGTTTTAAATGTACTGGAAACTGCAGATAGAGCAGTCATGATTTCACAAGTTTATTTAATCAGAGTCTGCTTGAATTCACAACTCAAGTTAAATGTACACATATATACAACAATGAGATTACAGTTTCACTGTAAGGTTTAGGAATCTTGTGCAGATGCACGAAGTCACTCTGAATGTTGAACAACTAGCATTTGTTGCACAGAACAGAGGTGACTTGCTTTCTCTGGGAACATAGGTTGTGCTTGAATGACTCATATAGTACTTCTGATTCTTTTATTGCTGCATCTTATGTGTAAATTAAATTGCGTTTTCACAGTTCCCTTCCTGAAATGTGTATCTTTTATTTAAAAACAGCCACTTCTATTTTTGTTCTGTCTTTATTACAAATTAGTACTACACATAAAAACTCTCCTGAATTTGCTTTTACCAGTTTGATGAAAGAGAACTTATTTTAAAATGTATTCTTCCAAAGGAGAAGAGGACTTCCATTACATTCTCATGGAGAGTGGAGTGTTCTATTTATTTCGTCATGAGTTGGCCAGAGGTTTGGCAGAATTGTTCTGCTTTTTCTTATAGAATTTTATCTCCAGTGATCTGCCTTGTCTTTCCATGCTTTCATTAAATTTTAAAAGATGTCCTGAGGGGACTCTTCCCATGGTGCCTTTTCAGATTGAAAGTATGGGTAGCCATATGGTGAAAGAAAAAATGCATAACAAAAGCAGCAACAACAACAAAGGCAGCAGTAGGACTTTCTGTCATCTCTTTGCTATCATGCTCCACCTGGAAAATCAAGGAAGAAATCTTAAGCATCCTGGGAATTTAGTAGAAAAGATAAATCATGCAGGAAGAAAAGATTTGGGAAATTGCAAAGCCTAGCATTATTAGAAATACCATCTCCTTCTGAAGCAAATTGTTTTGACTTTTAGTCTGTGATCTTATGAAATATGATTAGATACTGCAGAGCAAGTATATGTTACTTTTTCACCAGAAATCAGTGCTTGGTCCCAATGGGAGCTTTTAGTAAGGGAGGGTGTGGGCACCCTCCTCTGAAAGTATCTAGTAGCAGCTATTAATTGATTCTTGTTCCTGTGCAAAGAGCTTATGGTAACCATTAGTGCAAGCCAGATGGTGGTTTCATACTAATGAGACTTTGGGTTGTAGAGCGGTAGAAGCAGCCTCTGCCTCCACAGGCATTTTTTCTTTAGAAGCTTTGTCAGCCAGAACAGCAGGAGAGAGATTAATTTCTTGTTTTGGAGATGCTAACATGTCCATGATATATGATATCTTGCTGGGATGTTCTTCTTTTTTTCCTTTTTAAATTGACCAACAGAAAGCATAGGTGTGTTATAGCTTCCTTGGATATTGAGCCATCTTTCAGGAGTTGTCATGCATATTTTTTTTCCATAAAATAAATAGTTGCATCATTTCATGGGGAAGCTTGAAAATTTAAGTCAGGTTATGCTAAGCAGGCTCCATGATTTGGTTAGGCTAAGATTTTTCTAAAAACTGCTTTTAAATTGTAATAATTTAACATACAAATAAAGCAATAGGCTTGTAAATAGTCAAATCCAAATTTGAGTTCCTTTGTAGTAGATTCTACTATTCTACTATTCTACTAATAGTAGAATCTAATGATTAATAATGATTTATAATCTGAAAATTAAAGTAGACACTGTTTACTTCTGATTTCCCCATTCAAGGAAGATTTATAATAGGTTTATTTCCCTTCCCCCCACAAACTCAGAACAATTTTCTTCCCATGGAACAGATCAAAGGGAATTAGAATTTCAATGACATGGAACATACACATAGACACAGCAATGAGAATGCACATATCTCAAAATATAACAACAGGCCAAAAATCTTTCTGTACGCTTTATTTAACTTGCTAAGGTCCAGTCTTGATCTAGACAGAAACAATTAGGTGACTATCCTTTTATTTTGTTTTGTCTGTTTTTGTAGTAGTTACTGAGATGAAGAAAAGGAACACAATCCTTTCTCTTTGTAACATTTTTTAAAAAAGAAGCTATAAATAAATATATAAAGAAGTTATTTGATTCAATTTAAACATTGCTTTTAGTTTCTGCAGCAAACATGCAGATCTTACAGAGTCGGTCCATTGGAAAATAATGGTCTGAAGGTAGATGTTCTCAGTGTTAATAAGAAGAGCCTGTTTGAGATCTTAAATGGGAGAGAAAAATGGAGCCTGGAAAGATCCAAGTACCAGTTTATTGGACAAAGTCACCCAAAGAAAGGAGAGGAAATAGTTCCTTGGGAATAGCTTGTTCATCAGTTTCATAATGCAATTTAGACATCTTTGTGAAATTAAAAGCAGTTTGCATAAAGCACGTAACATGATATCTCACTCAACTGCAGTTGTGCTGATAGAAGCACTAGCACTCACCAGAATTTGCGGAGGCATTGACATAGATATTGAAACTAAAATGAGTTTGTAACACGCAGTTGAAAATCAGTTCAAATCAGCAACACAAATAAATTAAAACATATTCCAACATGTACAAAACAAATCATTGTTTGAAAATAAGTTCAACAATAATTTTTCATAGCTCAGCACTCAAATTCAGCATGTAGGAGGGAGCACCTGAGAAAAAGGTAGAGGAGAAAAAGCAGGAACTATAGGCACAGAATGGGATAGGGAATCACACGGTGGAGCACTTCCCCATGATCCGCTTCAGGATTTATTAGAAAACAAAGATATTAACATAAAAGCTCGATGAGAGGAAAACCTCAATCGATCAGCCTATGAATGCATGCAGCCCACTCTTGGAGACAATCATTTGGCTGGCCAACTCCTCTTTGCTTTAATATCACACACACACACAAAATTTTAAACCTGTCCATATTAATGGAATGTGAGCAACAACAAAAAGAATAATGGTTCTAATGATATCCTATGCCCAATCATGGGAAACGTTGCATCTTCTGTTACCTTCCAGGTATTATAAAGAACTGCATGGCTCAAATGGATTTGAAGACAGTAGAGGACGTAGTATTCAAGTTAGCAACGCATGCCTGTCAAAACTATCTTTAATTTGTGAATCATCTATAAATGTAAAATTATTCACTTCTAATTTAGATGCTTTAGAACTAAAGGGGACATTCAAACCTACCCTTTGCATTCAAAGCTAGACTAGCACAACATACTGCTAGTCATATCTATAGTGTTTCAGGTGAAGGATCAGAGTGGATTGGAGAAATCTGTGTGAATGTGAATTGCATATGTCAAACATAAACTGGAAGAGAGCCTAAACTCATAAAGATCTTGCAGTGGCCTCCTGATGCCCCTTTGCCTCTCATCTTAAAAATCTTGTATTTCTAATTGTAAAAAAAGCAATGTAAATTCAGCCTCATGTAATAGCATGGATGTTTGGCAGTCCTTTGCATTTAGTGTAATAGTTTCAAGCAACTTTCTTCGCGCTTGCACAATTGGAAGCCTAATGGGGTTTCATTGCAAGAAATTGCTATTGCATTTAAAGAAAAGTCAAATAATATTGCATTCAGAAAACGAATTTGTTTTGAGAACATGATGGTATATGTGTATACACTAGATGGGAAATGTAGGAATTTATTAGGCTGGCGTTCAGCTTTTAAGCAAAAGTTTTTAAAATTACTATTTGGTCTTTTTTATTATTAAAGTAGAAACACTTGGGGATAAACTTGGCATTGGCATATACTCTACCAGTGAACCATGGCTTCCCTTGCCTAGCCATATTGATCCTTGTTAATGTTGGTCTTACTCTTCCATATACTCTGTTAGTTAGAGCACATATATGCAACATATATTTGTTCTGCCATGACTCTGCAATTCCACATCCCCATTCAAATAATGTAACAAAATCTTTTTAAAAAAGATGCAGTATCTTTCTGCATAATCTTTTAAAATTGTTATGTACATGCTTTATTCTTGTCAATCATTCTCAACCCCATTCTCTAGATGCAATTATACTGCAGCTACAGAGGGTTGGGTTGGCTGAAGCTATTCTTTCCCCACTAGTGCTATAATTTCCAAGACAATTCTCTGTAGATTTTAAAAATTGGTTACAAGACCAGGCATATCCAAACTCTTAGAATTTGGCATTTCAGTGTATTTAATAAAGATGGTAAGAGAAATCTTGCACAAGTACAATGAGCTAATAATTTTCCATGCCAAAAATGGAGGAAAACCACTAGATTTTCCTTTTGTTAAATTTTCCTAATAATCATTCTGCAAATCCTATGCCAACCCAAGATAATTCTAGAAAAGTCAACTCCTATTGTTACCCAGCAACTGGTATACTAGAGGTACATACTTCTGAAATTGCTTGTTTTCATTGTCAGGGCTAGGAGCTGATTTCCTATAAGAACACAAGACTGAGTGCAGATATCACAATAGAGTCCCAAAACAACAGAGGGAGCACTAATCATTCAACTGGTTAATTCATCTTTTGTAATTACTCTTCTCTGCTAAGAAATTTCACTAGGGAATGCTGCCATCAATCTAATCCCAGTGTACTCCAAGTTGGAAAGCTTTGTCAATTATACCTGTTTCTGGAAAGGATCTTCCAGTCATAATAAACTGACAAGAAATCTAATACATTGTATTATATGAAAAATACTTAGCTGGCTTATGGCCTCAGAACCATTCCACAAATCCCCATTCAGTTCTCATTTCAGAAGGCTTCTGCAGAAAACAATTTCTTAAGTAATTTCAATGAAGATTGAGCTAATGTGCTGGCTGGTACTGCAAAAGTCTCTTTTGCTATGTCCGGAGCCAATGTCCTGGAACAATAGGGAGTGCTGGGGGAAGGATGTGTGCTGTTGGAAATGTTTATAGCATTTCTTCTGTAGGGATTGCTCTGACTAAGTAAGCATGCTGATTTTAAATAGCTAGAGGAGATGTTTTCTAGACTCCCACAGCACCAGCACTGCTGACATTATAAACTACTCCTGTCAGAGTTAAGGAAAGTTCAGAAGATGATATGGAGGTTGAAAAGACACAACAGGAGCTACCCCAAAAGTTCCTGCTATATTGTAGCTAAAGGATTTTAAACTAAGCATGTTTTTTCTTTACAGTATCTTTGATCTGCTCTTGAACTATTTGGTCACACATCAAATAATACTCAATATAAAATTTCTTCCCATGATGTTAATGAATTCTTCTAAACAGTCACATTTAGTGTTAAGAGTCCCACCCACATTTCCCCCCCTATATCCTTATAATTGTCCTTATAATAATTTTAAAATCCTGGACTGATTTCCTCTATTTCTCATACCCAATCACAGCTTCTTTGCCTTTGTAGTTTGTTCTTTTTGTCCAACTTATATGCTTTAGTCCAAATTATTTTGAATAACTTAAATGTCTTTGTAATAGTATAATACTGTATCTTAGCAAAATTTGGGAAGACAACTTAACTGAACAGGCCATGAAATTGATATTTCCCTCTGCTGCAAGAACCTATATTGTGATCTAAGCATAAAATGACCACACACTCACTCACTTTGGCGCTGAAGCTGACAATAATATTCAGTAGTTTTTATTTTCTTAGCTTTTACTTATAAAAACAGCAAACAAAAATATTGGAGGAAGCCTATTATCACAGGCAGATCCATTAAGGTTTTTTTATCCAGGTTGTTGTGGAAATTAAATTTAAACACACAAAAAAACTAGTTTCCTTTTATCTTAACCCACACGATGAAGAAGCCCTAGAAAGTTGCTATTTGTCATACAAAGCCTAATAGAACAGGCTCTCTGCTGTTCACACTATGCATATTGATTAGTTGCTGCAGCGCATTTTTGTGAGACCATAGTGATGAACACAGTACAACACTCTGGGTAAAGGTCCATTTTCTGCATGTCAAAAGCCGCAGATGTTTTTCCAGACAGATCATTTTAAAAAGTTTTTTTATTTGTTACAAAAGTCTAGAGCTTTCCAGAGAATTAGCAGACTGTCGTTAATCCCTAAATTTAAGATTTAGGGATATAAAGTCTCTCCCCCACCCCAATTATATTCAAATGCTTAGTTTTGATGAGCTGTGAATATGAAAGGGCTTTTTCAAATACAGCAGAAAACCTTTGGACTGACTGAGCTGCCAAATATTTGTATTTAAGAAATAGCGTGTTTTTCAGGATGTAGATCATTACAGGTCCTTTGGTACTTGTGTTAAACACTGAAATAGATGGATAAAGTTAAGTTTAAATCAAGTTTTCCTTCTGTTATCACTCTAAATAATTCTCACTGTCCTGTGGATGGAACATAGAAGCAGCAAGCTGAGCATATATAATAGGTTGCTTAATTAGGTTATCTCCTTAGGAAGAAGACCAAATTGTAAGACATGAAGACACTGAGAACTGTGGGAAAGAATACATCAAGTCCTTGATTCACGACCACAATTGGGAACAGAATTTCTGTTGCTTCGCAAGACGGTTGTTAAGTAAGTCACACCCAAGTTTACCTTTTGCTATGGTTATTAAGCGAACCATTGCATTAATAAGTGAATCACATTGCATTGTTAAATAATTATTCATTCTTTAAATGAATCTTATTTCCCACATTGACTTTGCTTGTTGGAAGCCAGCTTGGAAGGTTGCAAATGGTGATCACATGATTCTGGAACGTTGCAACTTTTGTAAATACATGCCAGTTGCTAAGTGCCTGAATTTTGATGCTATGACCTTGGAGAATGCTACAAAGGTTGCAAATGGAAGAGCCAGGCGTTAAGTCCCTGTTTGGTAACTTTGAATGGCTGCTAAATGAATAGCTCTATGTCAAGTACTACCTATATTGAGATATGGAACCACAAGGAAGTTCCATACTTTCTTGTGCTGAAAACCATGTGGAACAAATGTACTAGCTTCTCTCTATGATGCAGAGTGTGCCTGATCTTTGAGAATCAGCTGTCAACCTTCATATTCAAATACTATTTAACTCAGTATCCAAGAGAACAGAAACAATAAGTCATAATGACAAACACAATTTGGTTTCCTTCAGACTCTCATTTTATAAAATGGTTTAAAAACTTATAAAAGTGTTTAGAAAATAAAGAGACATAGGTTTTTGGAGAAACAGTAAATGATAATTGGATGTTTTTAAAAAGAAAAAAAATGTATGGCATTGTGATTTTTTTTTTAATGCTTAATAAGTATAAGGCTTATAAAATCAGAGCTTGAAGTGAGAACAACTGAACACTTCTAGCCTTACAAGTTCTCTTGTTTGCTTAAAAATGAGAAAGCAAGCCAGACAAGTAAAGTCTCCTTCAAGTAAGCAAATGACTTCATGGACACGTCCACGCAAGATTTGTTTTTGGTAATACTGTGGAAGTGCCACCTTTATGGGATTATTTTTTTTCCAATTTTCTAATCTAGTCTAAAGCCCTAGTATCCTCTAATATTATCACACTCCTAAATCCTGAGCCTGCTTAGGTTTTCAGCTCAGACATGATCAGCCAAGTGCTGCGATGTGTTGGTGCAATGCAGTGTCTTAAATTTAACATCAGCACTCCCATACATAGTAGATATTATCCAGTGAAAATTAGTTGCATCTAAATCTCTCTGACATCAATCAGTGGAGATGAATTACTTCATTAAATTTTAAGTTAGCCTCATTTGACCTAGGACTTATAATGATCTAATGTTTATTGTATAGCAGTCACTATACAGCGATGGACAATATGTAATGCCAAATAACGAATGATCACTTTGAATAATAACTGTGTCTTATTAAATCAACATCCAAACAGAGGGGAAGAATATTTTCCATCATGAGCAAAAGAACAACCAAATGATAAATTTAGAATTTGCATGGGATATGTTGGCCTCAGTTGATCATATTCTTTAAATTTATTGGAGTGATACACAGCCAGTCTTTCTCTAGCAAACCATTTTTTTTACCACTTTGTGACAAGATCACTTACAGTTAGTTTTACAAGTGATTTAATTCTCTCTTTAACAAAGGCTGAGAAAATGTATGCACAGATTCACCAGTTGTTTTGATAATGTAGAATGTATGAATGTGAATGTATGCATGCAAAACACCAGTGCCATGTAATCCAAACTTCAGTCCCCAATTCGTAGTCCAGGCTGTAATTTGTTTGCTGAATGTTTCTTATTCTCTATTTTTAAAATTTCCTTTTAGTTTGACTGCTGTTGGTTATATATTCTGCCTTTGTTTTAGCCATGATTTCAATCTGAAGTCAAGCAGCTGGATCTGGGATCAAGTCACTGTGTGGCAGGTTCACTGCCATTATTGTGATGTTCACCACTGAACATCTCATATAGACAAGGGAGGAAAACACTGATTCTTTGAAGCTCATTTGCCATTGCCGATGGAGAAGAGTGGTACAAAGCTGCTCTCTATGATGTCTAGATCTGCATATAAGAGATGAAATATGAGGTGATATTTGGCCTCAGATCTAGGGGACTACACTTGTGCATTTTAAACTCTGAGCTCACTTTTTTATTATTTTTATTTTGTTTTATTAAGAACCCCATTGGTCTTGTAAGAAACAGTAAAAAGACCCTTTGTTTAAAGAAGCATTCTACTTTCTGTTTTACAGATTGTTTTAAATAAGTTTTTTTTTAAATTCCATGTTCTTTTGTAATGGAAACACTAATATCTTGGTTTTTTTGTATAAAATTCTTTCAATGCTACCACTTCTCTATAATATGGCTCATGTAGTCCTCGGTAGGCAACCGTCCTTGTTCTTCGGTCTCTTCCCTGGGAAGTGCTTCATTCGATCGGTGAAGAAGCCTTTCTTCCCGATTCTTTATTCTCTGCTCCATCCTCTCCAGCTGCCTCTTGTACTGATAGCGCTGTTGGAAGAGGTCTTTTGCATAGTCGTATAGCTGCATGTCCAAGTCATTAAGTTCTTCAATTCTCCGTATGGTCTTGGTGTCCACCTCCACTCCACCTGCTCTTGTGCTATTATACTGCATGAATGGCCTGATAAATTTTAGATTGAAAGTTCTCTCAAACAAATACTGTGTTTTTCTCTGGAATTCTGTCAAGCCGAAAAAGGCCATGTCTCTGAGATTTTTCTTGGCACTTTCCAGCAGTATCTGTGCTCGCTTGTTTTCTGGTATGAAGGACATATTATAGCAGCCTACCAAGCTTAGATCAGCCAACATTCTCACTTGTCGATTGTTAGCTAAGTTATATGGGCAATCCATGAACTCCTGAAGAGTACAGCCTGACCAGTCTGTGCCTTCATAGCATGATGGCAGCTCTTCAGGGGTTGGTGTCCGGCCATCACACATATGCAAGGATGTTTTCCAGGTAGCTCCTCGTTGGACATGCCTCCATTCACTGAGATAACGGGACACAGGATCCCTTAGCAGAGTGATGTAATAAAACTTCCTGTAAGAAAGAAAAAAATGCATGTAAGAATTACAGATTGTACACATAACTATTTTTACTTTATTATTTATTGATTGATTACATTTATTGGCAGCCCATCTTATCACAGGGTAATTTATCCAGTTACAGTTAATACTATTATTGTTTCTTATTATAAGAATAAAAATATAATCAAATCAAATCAAATCAATTTTTAAGATTTACATTATCTGAATCATACACATTTCTTTTCCACTAGGCTCCACAGTACTAGTTTCAAGCAGTGTCAGCATAATTTAGTAGAACACAACTGATCTGTGATCATTGAACAGTTCTTTTGGCATTAAGAATCAACTGACATTTCATATTATTATACACATTAAATATACATGACAAAAAGAAAGAAGGGCAGGAAATAGAAAGATACAGAGGGAGAAACATACAATACTCTATTGTGGTGGTACTTCTCATCAAAAATCACTTGTCATGAAAAGGAACAAAGGGTAAGCAACAGTGGGCTTTTGGCCAATAAATGACAGACTAATCATGATCAAAATTGCAGCCAAATCCTTCAGTATAATAAAATTACAGATTTATGTACCTTAAGAGACCACTCAGACTGAGAACTAGAAGACTTTTATGACACAATACAAAAAGCCATTTCTTTAGTAAAGGCTATGAATATCCCAATGGCTATGGGAGATCTCAATGCAAGTATAAAAAACTCCAAGGTAATAATAATCTTGGGGAAGAAAGACCCTCCCCAAATAAAAAAACATCAATGTTGTTCCTCCAGCAAGGCCAAAACTTTGTCTATCTTGAACACTTAATCAGGGCAAATGGAAAAACTGATGAGTTATCAACATAAATTGCAGGAAAATATTTAAAGAACTAAGTAATATTGTGACCTCAAGGGGAAAGAATTTAAATTAAGAATGACCAAATGCTATCTTTAGTCAATTCTCTTTACGACATGAAACATGGATAGTATCCTGGAAGGGTAAGAACAGCCTTTGTAATGTGACTTTTAAGGAGAATGTTGAAAATTCTCTGGAGTCATAAAAGGTAAAAAAAACCTTGAAATCTTAGAGAAACCTCATAAAGGCCAACAAACAAAGAAAAATGAGATATTTGGTACACTTATTTAGTACTACACATATCCCCAGGGGAAGTATGTTCCAGAGAATGGGAATCTCTGCAGAGGAGGCCTTCCATCTAACTGATGTTTCATGGAATTCGAATTGCAAGTTCCCTCAAGATATTTGAACTGGATGGGTAAACTCAATTTGGCAAGGCAGGCCTGATACTCGAGTGGAATGTTTCACCTTACAGCTTTTTAATCACATCCTATTTGAATTGGGCTCAGAAGCCTATTGGTAATTACTGCAGTGAACCCAAAGTCTGTGTTATCCTGTAATGCCAGGATTGCTGTGCCAGTAATCTGGCTGCTGCATTTTGAGCTAATGTCCTGAATCCAATGTTTTATGTCTGGTATCATTATATATCGCTGTATTATTTGTCTTGTATCATTGACTGAAATTTTCCAACTTTCTTTGCTCTGGCCCTGCTCTAATGGGTTTCCTTTCTGTGGCAAGCAATAATGGTGATGTAACTTTAAATGATTATGTTCAGGAGCTCATAATGAGAGCTCTCACAGCTGCTTACCCAAGGGTGTTCCATATTCATGCTCCAATGGATCAACTATAAATACACACATAAACTTGATTTCTTATTTATACTTAAGGAGAATAACAACCAGGATTTTGTTTAAAAAGCCTACCTTTATAAATCTCTATCCAAGAAAATCAAACAAACCACTAACTCCTATATAAGTCACAATTACTACTCTGTGCATAATTACTTTGAAGGAAACAAAACAAAACAAAACAAAATAAAATAGGGGAACCATGTAATTGGACAGAAATATTATCATACTATTTGTGTAGATAGTAACAAATACCAATGCTGTTATGCAAACAATAACACTTCAGGGCTAGATCTACACAGGTTTGGAAAGTAAACATTTTGTTCTGAGACGGCTATGTCAAACTTTTAGAATTTCTGAAGTTTTATTAACTTGTATTCTTTCCTTGCATTTTTACAGATAAATGGCATGGAGTAGGAGGGAAAAATTAGAGAGAATCTGCCCAATCCAAAGATTAAAAAAAAAGTGACATTATGGTGTTTTCTCCCTACTTTTCTAGATAGTTTTTACCCCTTCTATTTCTCTCCTATTTTTTTAGGAATTATCAGGAATCAGGAAGTTAACAGAATGCTACAGATCTGTTTATCATTTTTTTCTTCCCCTTGCTTTTTTTATAGTTGTGATTCTTAAACTTGAATTTCATACCATTTTATGAATACATACAGTGTATATAATTTCTTTCTGTTAGTGTATGATACTGACATTTTTAAACTTCAGCAAAAATTAATAATATATAAAACTGTCAAGTTGTATTGTGTTATCACAAACTTTTCATTACGGAGATTTCATAGTCCACTTTGTCATATGAGCTCAAATTATGTTTACATCCTGGATAACCAGTTTTAAAAACAAAACTTATATGATTTAATTAATCTATATGAGCAGTCATATAAATTTGACTAATAAATATATGAAATAAAAAATAACAATGATTCATTTTTCCCAAGCAGAATTTAAATCATACGATTTAAATTATCAATCATATGAAACACCAAACAGGCAAGGATAAAAATATTAGTGGAATACATAAAGATTATAAGTGATGTGAAATGTTTCATTGAGAAAGAGAGACAGACATTGATTCTGATCATTGTAACATTACAAGTTCCGACAAGTGGGTATTTTTTTCAAACCAGGAATTCTCAATCTCAAACTTGTTTTTCAATCTCTCTTCTCAGAAGGTAAAAAAAAAAAAACTTAAATATTAAAATATTGTATGCTATACTAGATCTAATATATCCTGAAGTGTGCCAAGTCTGGAATGCACAATAATAATCCAGAATCCAAATATTCTGCCAGTTATTGACGTTTATGATACAAATACTGAAATTCTATATATTAGAATTTAATTTAATTACTTTGTTTCTGTTTTCTATATTGTGTTAAATCTTGTTTCTAAAAATCCATCATCAATTCATTTCTAACCACGGGATTCAATCAGATCTGATTAGCAAGGATTCTGCGCCATCTCTGGTTTAGATGGACCTAATGTCTGCCTACCAGTTTTCTTTGAACAGACCAGGAGTGGGTTCTAAAAATTTTTACTACTGGTTTTGGGGGTGTGGCTTATTTTGTGGGCGTGGTTTGATGGTCATATGACAATTCTTTAGGATTTAGCAGAAGTACTGGTCTACCAGGCTTTTAACTGCTTGCAGAGCTGTACCGGTCTACCCATTTGTTTTTGGAGGCACTGGTCTACCTATTTGTTTTTCGAGCACACTGATCTACCACCACACTGCCTTTTAATACTGATCAGCTGTAGGGCGGCCCTTTGAAGCCCCACGGCAAGAGTTTAAACAGTTTTTTTCTTTCTAGCTGATCAGCTGGGACTTGGGAGGCAGTGAATAGATTGGGGCGGGGCCAAATAAAAGGTAAGAATAATGTGGGTAGAGGGCTGGAGGGCCCAGCTCCCAAACAAAGAGAACCGGTTCAGTGACGTCATATTGTTACCGCTACTGGCTCAGCCAAACTGGGCCGAACCGAGAGAAACCCACCACTGGTACAGACACTTTGTATATCTAACATTAAATATTTAGCACATACAGAAGAGAAAAATGTTTTAAAATAGTACAGAGCCACTGAGAGCCATTTTCAGCAAGAAATTATGGCACTTTTTTATTTATTGGAGACACTTCCATTGAAGGCATCAATAGGAGAATTCCTTGAAGTGCAAGCAGCAGTTTCAGAAAATTACTTTTTTATGTGGATTGATAGCAGAAAAAGTTTAAACTCCTCTCCTCATCTTCCATGATCCTGAAGGTGCTCAGGGTTACTACGTCTACTATTCACATAACAATAAACCATCAAAATATAGATGAAGCTTGAGTGATGATCACGATCATTCAAAGTTACAATGACACTGAATAAGTGGGACTTACAATGGCCCTGGAGTTCTGGCTGTCCCAACATCTCTGTGGCCATGTAACTGTGATTTGGTGCTTGCAGTTATGTTTCAGTGAGCTGTGGTCACCCGATTGCAATTTCAGATGTTCCCTGCCAATTTCCAACAAGTGAAGTCAACAAAGAAACTAACAGGAAGTCAGCAGTTGAAGCATTTGCAGAGGTCTTGTTTAGTTATGGCAACTGGGACTGCTGGAATTGCCATTGCTAAATGGTGGGCTCACATGATGTTTATGACCATGTTGCTTAGCAATGGAATTCCTGGTCCCAACTGCTGTAGCAACCCAGGGACTATCTGTGAATACAATTGTTTTAAGGTAATTAATGTCATGTCTCCTTTTACTAACTAGTGAGCAGATTGAGCACAGTAATGCCTTCATTCTTTCAAAAGAAAGTGTCTATGGAGATTCTCAGTCATTCAGGTCATGGGTGTCCCAAAGGTGCTCCCTCAAGAGGCAAGTGGACCTTCCCATTTCTCTTTGAAGACATTTCACTTCTCATCCAACAAGTTTCTTCAGCTCTGACTGACTTTCAAAAGAAAGCATTTACATGCATAATTCTGAGGCAAGGTCAGGCAGGTTTCCTAACTGATATAAAATGCATGGAAATACTTATACAAGCACACACAAAAATGGGATTGACAAGGCTCCTGGCTCCTATGGGTACAGCTCTAGAGCCTCCAACCGCTAAATTTATACTGTTAACTTCCATATCACTATCTACTTCATTCCAGAAAAATGCCCCCTCTCTACAGGGTTATTCATAAAGAATAATGTGACTAACCCACCTTTCTCGGTAGCTTAATCAAAGGGTAGAGTTTGAAATTAAAGTTCTTTAGAATTAATGGGCTGATTCATAAATGAAATTAAAGTATATTGAGAAGTAAATTGAAGATAGAAAATTATGGAAGTGGGATAAAGAAAAGAAGAAACAAAAAAGAGGAGAATTAATGAAATAATTCAAAACATTTTCTCTCAGCTAGGAATATATATACACCAGACCAGAATAAAATCAAATACAGAATAAAATAAAACAAAGACATTAAATCTAAAATCCCAATTAGCATCTGGTTCTATTGTTTTCTAGATTTCTGCATTTGTTCTTTTATTGAAATTCCAGGAAATTTGGAATTGGAGTTGCTTATCTGGTTTTGTGCCAATCAGGAAAGAGATTCTTTACTCCTCCCTATGAGAGAAAAGGAAAAGAAAAACGGAGTTGTCTACCTGAGAAAAAGGGAAAAATCTTTCAATTCTGATTTTGATGACCTC